>NC_142877.1:34600681-34752196 GCF_051225735.1 Oryctolagus cuniculus
ATCTGTCTCTCCCTCTCTCTCTGTAACTCTGACTTTCAAATGAATAAATAAATCTTAAAAAAGAAAATGTGTAAGGAAGTATATCTTATAAATATAATTCTCAATCTGGAATCGGTGATGGTAGAAATGAGAGTCAAAAGGTCTAGACTGAGCCATTTACTCATAAAAATGCAGGTCCAAGCTACCAACACACTGACAGCATTTGCTTTTCTGTGCGTTTTGCTCACTTAAGTGTCTCATGCCAACCAGAAGCTCTATTTGGCAGTTGTACTTGTTGTATAGTTTTAGAGGGAGAAATAAGTATTAAGAACTGCAGGACCCAAAAATTACCAAATATGGAGTCTATAGGGAAAAAGAAATTAGAAGTGTTCTTTGGTGGTGAAAATGTTGTAGCCACTACTGGACTTTATCAGCAAACACCCCAATTAAGCGCTAATACCTTAGCAGGGATTAGGGGCCTGTTGGCAGAGAACAAGGCCCCAGCACAACTGCAGGATTAGAAGGAAGTCTGGCAGCAACTTGGAGGCTCTAAACACCAGGGGCTTACTTGGAGGGCTGGGTGTATCTAAGACAAATTGAATACTATAGAAATGATGTGCAAAGGAGAGGGTGGGGCAAGAGGCCTGGCTCTATTCTTCTGTTGTCCCTCACCTATGATAATCCTGATGGATTTATTTAAAGCTCCACCATTCACCCTCCTTTTATCCTATAGTTTTTGTTGTATTACTTTTATATCGCGCCACAAAGAATGAGGTTTATTTCTCTACCTCATGTGACTTCACTGGGCTAACTGCTTGACAACTCTTTGCTCCAGGGCTACATCTTAAGAGATCTTATATGTTTCTTATGCTCCTGCACTTCTGTTCTCACCTTGAGAATATGCCTAGGCTAGCTTGCTGGCAGATGAGAGAAAAAAGATGGAGCCGAGCTGCCTTGCCCCAGTCTTCCCAGCTGAGGACAGCCTAGGTCAGACAATAGCCAGCCAAGTGCAGACATAGGAGTGAAATCCAGCCAAGTCAAGATCATAAGAGCTGACAAACAAGATCCATACCTTGATCAAGATCCATGAGCAATAAACACTGCAATAAGCCACTCAGGTTTTATGGCTTTTTGGCGGTATTCTTGTGGCAGTAGCTTACAGATACTGTACTCACGCTGGCTGAAATACTTGAAAATGAAAGGGTTTAACTAGATGATCTCTCAGGAACTGTGCATGATAGTATTCAAAAAGTTTGTAGAGAAATGGAATTAAAAGATACATTTTGGTGTAAAAATGTTTTTAAATCAATGCATAGGTTTTTTTTTATAATATGCATGCTTTACAAACTCTGAAATATTCCTTAGCTCAGTTTTCTACAATGAAACAAACTCAAAGTTTTTACTCATCAAAATCTTTTCTATGTTATTAGATACGTCTATCACAGACTACACTACCAAATCCTACCCCATCTATTGGCTTCTAGTTTAGCTTATTTATGCAAGATTCTCTGCTGGAAAAATATATTTCAAATGTTGTTTTTGATTAAAAATTTTAAAATTTTACAAGGGGAGCAAATTTTGTGCATTTCATATATACAGTTTTAACAGCATAATGTTACTTCCCACCCTACCCTTCTTCCCTACTTTACTCCCTCTCTCCCTCCCTCCTTTCCTAATTTTCTTCTAGTTTTTACAATGACATACTTCCAATTCTTTATTTAGTGCAGAGTTAAACTTGTGATTGTAAAGTAAATTGAAAGTATGGCCAAAGTTTTGTTTGCTTTACCTTCATGCTGTCTGTAAAGTTGAAAGACAAGAATAATAATTTTAGGACTCCACTAGACCCAGGAAGGCTCCTGTCTTGCTGACAAAGAAGCAATGAAGGAATAAAGAAAAGAAGAGTAACAATACAATAACTTAATGAAATGTTCACACTCCTTTATATCACTCTGGAGCCTGCTACTCTTTTTCTTATTCCAACCAACCTCTCTTAATTATGTTGTCCAGAGAGTCCTTGAAGAAATCTGGTTATGTCTATCATGGCTAGCAATAAAAGTTTCAGATTAAGCTCCTGGAAGAATGAGTTCTAGCCTTGACTCCATTGATTAAAAATGACATGAACTTCGGAAGTGACTTGGCTTCTCTCTGCCTCAATTTTCTCATCTATAAATTGAAGATTAATGCCTGCCTAAACTCCTTCAGGGAGCTATTCCAGGAGAAAAGGTGACACATCTGTAAAATTGTTTCGAAATCCATAATGCAGGGGCCGGCACTGTGGCTCACTTTGTTAATCCTCCGCCTGCAGCACTGGCATCCCATATGGGCGCCGGATTCTAGTCCTGGTTGCTCCTCTTCCAGTCTAGCTCTCTGCTGTGGCCCGGGAGGGCAGTGAAGGATGGCCCAAGTGCTTGGGCCCCTGCACCCGCATGGGAGACCAGGAGGAAGCACCTGGCTCCTGGCTTCGGATCGGCACAGTGCCAGCCGTGGCAGCCATTTGAGGGGTGAACCAACGGAGGGAAGACCTTTCTCTCTGTCTCTCTCTCACTGTCTAACTCTATCTGTCAAATAAATAAAAAGCAATCCATAATGCACTTTATATAAATGTTAGGTCATGGCCGGCGCCGTGGCTCACTAGGCTAATCCTCCACCTGCTGCGCCAGTGCTCCAGGTTCTAGTCCCAGTTGGGGTGCCGGTTCTGTCCCTGTTGCTCCTCTTCCAGTCCAGCTCTCTGCTGTGGCCTGGGAAGGCAGTGGAGGATACCGCAAGTGCTTGGGCCTGAACCCGCATGGGAGACCAGGAGGAAGCACCTGGCTCCTGGCTTCGGATCAGCACAGCGCCCGGCCGTAGCGGCCATTGGAGGGTGAACCAACGGAAGGAAGACCTTTCTCTCTGTCTCTCTCTTACTGTCTAACTCTGCCTGTCCAAAAAACAAACAAACAAACAAACGACAACAAAATAAGTTAGGTCGTATTGTTAGGTAGCAAGTGAGAAATTTAGCCTGTGTGTGTGTGTGAGAAAGGCCTGAAAACCAGAACCTACTGTGGAAGCTCCAGAAGGCCAGCATCTTGTACTTCAAAGTCCTGCCCAGACCCTGATTACTCCCCAGGTGGTCCCAGCCCTTCTCCCAAGGAAAGTTCCCAGGAGAATTCTCTCTCCAGGACCAAATGGGTTACCTGACTTCATAACATGGGACAATAAAACCTTCTCAGATGTGCCCTAATGGAAGCCCCGCTACTCTGCCCAAGTACCAGCAAATCTGGAGAGGAATTTGCTAATTTTCACCCAACAAACCCTTCCACCAGGACTCTCCATCCATGACCTGGAGGAGAGGGGGAGGTGGGTAAATAGACTCCCTTCCAAACCTAGGGAATCCAAACAGACTGTGTACTCAGCTCTCTGCCTCTCTGCTGAGCTGCCCACCTGGCTTGTCCAGATGTATTCTCTCCATTCAACCATGTAACCTCACTCTCCCCCAGTCCAAGGGCTCGCTCTCTCTCTCTCTCTCTCTCTCTCTCTCTCTCTCTCCCTTCTGTTCTGATGGATGCCTTATCCCCAATTAAAGCCTTATCACTTTGCTCTCTGTCTCAAGCCTGAATTCTTTCTTGTGTGAAGACATGAACCCCAGGACTTCCACGCCTCCTTCCAGTAACAGTATGATTGGAACAGTTGCTAAAGGACTTTGTTAGGGGAATAACAAGACAACTAGTTAAGACCTGGGAGTTTCTTCAAGTGATACATCCACCTGCTTCAATTGACACTAAGTAGGATCCTAGTGATCCAGTAGAGAAAATAACTTTCCCTCTTTCCTTTCCTGAAAGCAATACGTGGAAAAATAGCAGGTTCACATTGGAAGTAGCTACTCAGGGGTCTTGCCCTTTTGTCCTTACTCTCAATCTTACCTTAGGAAGACATAAAGGGACCTTGGAGGCCAACAGCCTTCCTATTATGAGCACATCTCCTTAAGATATGGAACAGGGAGAGCTGAATAAAGCAACCCTCACGTACCAAGGGCATCAGATGCCTCACAGAGCTGACCTTCATAGAAAAGATTCTAATAAGGATTTCCCCCCACCCACCCACATGTTACTGTGAATCTGTTCACAGCGAGGAAACTAACAGACAGATGGCACTGTAAATATCAGGTGCCAAGTGTGTACTGTTTATTCCATGCAAAAGCCAAATAAAAAATGAAAGAGAATAATCTTTTAGTATTGTCACCATAATAAAGGTTAACTGTGAAACTAAACCAGATCTCCCCATAAATAAAAATACAATACCCATTATTCTACCTGAGTCACTCATTCTTAGATGGAAGTCATTTTAATTGCTTTAGTCTTGTGCAATAAAGGCATCTAAATATCCCATAAATAAATTACACACCCTGATAATCATCCTCTTAAGTGAAGTCCCCAAGGCATCTTCATTATAACAAATATACAAGTTGTGTTCTAACAACAGATGTTATACTCTCAACCCTTGCTGTTACATAGTTCCCTTTCATTTATGCTGTTCCCTATACTCTTGTCATAGAGTACACACACATTTTTTCCCCTCCATGATGCTTATTTTAGAATGGACCTAAGAAAATTATTTGATTTTCTAGACTTATTTATATACTAAGTATCCAAAGGGTTAGGCTTCAGAAGTGCCAACAATATCAGGGTATAGTCATAAAAGAACAAAGAATACTCTCCAAATCTGCCCCAGACATAATTCATTTGTGGAGAAAAGAGAATTAATAGTGAGTCTGTCACTTGTTCCTCTTCCTTTGGGATGCTCCTGAGGATATGTTAACTTAGACAAGAACAAACATCTTCGTAAACATAGCAGTGGGAATTACTAGCAGGAAGGTAACCTAGGAACTTCTTAAGCATTTACCTGGTCATTTCTGGTCTGCCTTGATTGACTAATGCCACTAACCTGGAATCTACCAGACTATACGCATAAACCTGTAGAGAATGGATTTAAGGCATATTGACCCTGTATCTGTGTGATCAACAAAGTTCAAAAAAGTTTGAGGCACCGAATCTAAATGGCTTCATCTGAACTAACTTTTACCAGTCTTTTAGATAGTGCTTGCCAGTCATAAATCAAATTCATCTCAGTGCAGAATAATGGGGTCTTAGGAAGCTGCACCAGAGGTTTAAGGTCCCCTCAGAAAGAGATGTTTGGATATTGACTTTATGCTTATATTCTGCTCATATTCTTTGCCAGTTATTCATAATGTCACTGGAGAAAATGCTGTGGAAGCAGTGGGGTTCTTGTGTTCATGCAAGAAAAAAATTAAGGCATGAAACAGAGAGTGAAGTGATAAGGTTTTATTAGGGATAGGGCATCCATCAGAATGGAAGGAACAGATAGAGTGCCCAATCACTTGGACTGGGGGAGAGTGAGGTTACATGGTTGAATGGAGAGAATACACCTGGGCAGGCCAGGTGGGCGGCTCAGCAGAGAGGCAGGGCTGAGCCTGCAGTCTGTTTGGACTCCCTAGGTTTTTTTTTTTTTTTTTTTTTTTTATTAGGGATAGGGCATCCATCAGAATGGAAGGAACAGATAGAGTGCCCAATCACTTGGACTGGGGGAGAGTGAGGTTACATGGTTGAATGGAGAGAATACACCTGGGCAGGCCAGGTGGGCGGCTCAGCAGAGAGGCAGGGCTGAGCCTGCAGTCTGTTTGGACTCCCTAGGTTTTTTTTTTTTTTTTTTTTTTTAAAGATTTATTTATTTGAAAGAGTTACACAGAGGAGAGGCAGAGAGAGAGAGAGAGAGAGAGAGAGAGAGAGAGAGAGAGGTCTTCCATCCATTGTTTCACTCCCCATTGACCGCAATGACCAGAGCTGAGCTGATCAGAAGCCAGGAGCAAGGAACTTATTCTGGGTCTCCCATGTGGGTGCAGGGGCCCAAGGACTTGGGCCATCTTGTATTGCTTTCCCAGGGCATAGCAGAGAGCTGGATTGGAAGTGGAACAACCAGGACTTGCACTGGCATCTGGGATGCCTCCAACACTGCAGATGGCGGCTTTACCTACTACGCCACAGCACAGGACCTACTCCCTAGTTTTTTTTTTTTTTAATTAATTAATTAATTAATTAATTTTTGACAGGCAGAGTGGACAGTGAGAGAGAGAGACAGAGAGAAAGGTCTTCCTTTTGCCGTTGGTTCACCCTCCAATGGCCGCCGCGGCCGGCGCACCGCGCTGATCCGATGGCAGGAGCCAGGAGCCAGGTGCTTTTCCTGGTCTCCCATGGGGTGCAGGGCCCAAGCACCTGGGCCATCCTCCACTGCACTCCCTGGCCACAGCAGAGAGCTGGCCTGGAAGAGGGGCAACCGGGACAGAATCCGGCGCCCCGACCGGGACTAGAACCCGGTGTGCCGGCGCCGCTAGGCGGAGGATTAGCCTAGTGAGCCGCGGCGCCGGCCCTACTCCCTAGGTTTTTAAGGGAGTCACTTTATCCATCTCCCCCTCTCCTCCAGGACAAAGGATGGGGAGTCCTAGTGGAAGGGTTTGTTGGGAGAAAATTAGCAAATTCCTCTCCAGATTTGCTGGCATCAGAGTAGAGGGATTTCCCTTAGAGCATCTGTAAAGGTTTTATTGTCCCAGCTGGCACCACAGCTCAATAGGCTAATCCTCTGCCTGCGGCGCCGGCATACCGGGTTCTAATCCCAGTCGGGGTGCTGGATTCTGTCCTGGTTGCCCCTCTTCCAGGCCAGCTCTCTGCTGTGGCCTGGGAGTGCAGTGGAGGATGGCCCAAGGCCTTGGGCCCTGCATCCGCATGGGAGACCAGGAGAAGCACCTGGCTCCTGCCTTCAGATCAGCCCAATGCACCTGCTGCAGCGCACCGGCCGCAGCGGCCATTGGAGGGTGAACCAACGGCAAAAGGAAGACCTTTCTCTCTGTCTCTCTCTCTCACTGTCCACTCTGCCTGTCAAAAAATAAAAAAATAAATAAAAAAGGGTTTTATTGTCCCATGTTATGAAGTCAGGTAACCCATTTGGTCCTGAGGAGAGAATTCTCCTGGGAGTTTTCCTTGAGGGAAGGGCTAAGACTACCTGGAAGGCTATCAGGGACTTTGAAGTGCAAAACTCTGGGCTTCTGGAGCTTCCACAGTTGCTGGTCTTCAGGCCCTTTTCTGGCACATACATAGGCTAAATTTCTGACTTCCTATCTAACAGTAACAGTTGGTGTTAGGTATGATCCATGATTATTCGTGGG
The DNA here is from genome assembly GCF_051225735.1 of Oryctolagus cuniculus. Lineage (NCBI taxonomy): Eukaryota > Metazoa > Chordata > Mammalia > Lagomorpha > Leporidae > Oryctolagus > Oryctolagus cuniculus. The sequence continues at coordinate 34,607,874 of NC_142877.1, forward strand.
AAAATGTGCTAGAAACAATCTCTCTTCTTCAAGAACAAGTGAAATTTTAAAGGTAAGTGAACTAATCCCTTGCAGTCTGTGGTAGGCTGAAAATGGGCCCTCAAAATATATCATATCCTAATTCCTAGAACCTGTTACTGTTAAGTTTTATGGTTTTAAACTTAGTGGTTGTCACTAAGTTAAGGATTTTGAGATGGAGAGATTACTAAGGTGCACCCTCGGTGTTATCATGTGTATCCTTGTAAGAGAAAGAGAGAGGGAGATGACACACAGAGGAGACGGCAGTATGAATAGAGAGACTGGAAGATGCTGGGTCTGAAGGTGGCCATGATGTGGCGAGAATCTAAAGAATGCTGGAAGCCACCAGAAACTGGAATTGGAAAAGAACAGATCCTTCTCTAGAGCTGCCAGAGGGAGCAGGCACCCCTGATACCTTAATTTTTGCCCATTAATACTGGTTTCAGATTTCTGGCCTCAGGACCATAAGTATAAATTTCTATTGTTTTAAGCCACCAAGTTTGTGATAGCTGGTTATGTTAGGTAGGAAGTCAGATATGAGCTTATGTGCCTGTGTGACAAAGGCCTAAAGAGTTGACATCTAGGTCCAGCATATGCATCTCAAAGTCATCCCAGTATTTGCATCCTGCCCCGCCCCCTTCTACTGGATAACCTGCCAGGTGGGGGTCCCTGCTCCTTCTGCCTGACAATCTTCCAGATGCAGCCAGTATCTGCATTTCAAATACCCTGCTCCAGACCCTTATCCACCAGGGGGTGTTGCTCACCCTTCCTCTAACCAGGGCAGTGCCAGCCAGGCTTCCCCTTTATCTGATAACTTGGGGGGGGGGGGGGACTCAGATAGGAGTTCCTAGTATTTACACCCATAAAGTCTTTTGTTTCAGGAGGAGATGTGAGAAGACAAAGACCCTTCCCCTTAAAAACTCCCGGCCTCAACCGGACTGCACGCTCAGTCTTCTGCCTCTATGCTGAGCCATCCCCCTGGCCTGGCCAGGTGTACTCTCTATGTGACCCAGCTCTCCCCCAGTCTGAGCGACTGGGCACTCTCTCTCAGGTTCTGTCTGGAGAGGTGCCCATCCATTCTTACGGATGTCCCTTCCCTAATAAAGCTTGCTATTTTACTTTCTACTACTCTCTGTCTCATGCCTGAATTCTTTCTTGGGCAAAGACAAGAACCCTGCCATTCACTTGTAACAGTTACAGTAGTCACAGGACATTAATAGAAAGCCAAAAATGCCCCGGAACATTGGCTCATTAAATAGAAACAAAACCCAAGGAAAGAATATAGCTTCTTCTAGAACAAATAATTCATACCTAAGAGTTCACTCAATTGTCAAAACTGGCTTGTGCTCCTAATGTAACAACTAGGCCATTTAAGCTTATGAAAAGCAGTAACTCTTTTGATTACATTGGCATCCCTAGTTTACAGACTTTTAGACATGACAAATATGCTCAATGAATAGATGAGTTAAAATATTAACAAATTAAATCTTGGAAAAATATCAGCACGAGGTGATTAAATGGACAGATAGGTAGATTATGGTTTCAATAGAAACTAGCAGACTATTTTGACGATTTCCCTGTTGAAAGGTAACAACATCACAGCAGAACTTTTTTACACTTAGCAGACAAGAGTGGTGGAATTACCATCTTTTAAAAGAAGTTATTTGAGAGGCAGAGAGACGGAGAATTCCTTCCTGCTGGTTCACTCCACAAATGCCCAAATTGCTAGGACTGGGCCAGGCAGAAGCCAGACACTGGAAACTCAATCCGTCTTTCATGTGGGTAGTAGGAACACAAATCCTTGAGCCATCACCATGGTCTCCCAGGATCTTCATTATCAGAAAGCGGGAACTGGGAGTTGGGGCCAGAACTCAAATCAATAGTTACCCAACACAGGACATGGGCATCTTAGCTGCTAGATCGATCGTCATCCTGGAACTACCATCAGGCATGATGTTTCATACCAGCTCAAGGTCATACATGCTGTGACTTCTGTCTAATTTTGTCTTTGGTGTAATGGTTGGCACATCCATAATACTCCATGCTGGTTCTTGGTTTGTTTCTCGCTAAATTTCAAGTTTCGTTTTCCATTCTACTGTGATTTGGTTTCTGTTCTGTGATTTGAGCGGAATGTTGCTAGGTCTCTTGGGGGATGAACATTTCAGCTTACATATTCTCAAGCTACTGGAAAAGTCGTAATAACAAATGAACAGGGAGTAAAAGAGGACAGTAGGCAGGTGCTTGGTTTTTCAGAGGATGTTCTCAGCATTTGATTTGAAATGAAGTCATTCTCAGTCAAAAGTAAGCAGAACATACATTAAAAAGCTAACTCCAAGCAACATTAATTATCTGGCATTTGGGTTTATTCATTATTTTTCTTCTTTCAATTTCAGCAATTAATTGAAAGCTGTCACTACCAAGTTATTACTTATGAAATTGCCGTCATTTAGTCAGATGTTTAAAATGTGCATTTATCTTTTTACACATCATTTTTCATTCTAAGTGACATTACAGAAAAACCCAATTTTCACTTTCAGTATGTGAAGCACATCTGATGTGTCGCATGCTTGGTAGAAGAAGATGGACTGGGATTTGGTGACTCAGTTTCTTTGTGATATAAGAAATCCTACAAGAAGTAAAACTCCTTTATAAATGCTAAATTTAAATGATTAGAAGATGGTCAATACAATAACTATAAATCATCTTGGCTATGGATTACACAATGATCCACATAATTTATTAGTGTACTTATGCAATATTCTGGGTACTCCATATTGTTCTCATCTATTGATTTAGACTTCTACACACAGTGTCTCTCTAATTGGTATGTGTGTATGTTGCTGTTGAAATGTAGTTCTAGCTTTGTAGGTCTAGGATAGGGGCTGATAATTTGCATGTTAGCAAAGCTTTGGTGATGCCAATGCTATTGTTCCATGAACCACATTTCATTTAGTAAGGTCTTCAATGAATAAGGACTAGAAAATTGAATTACCTCAGCAAATCTTCAAAATTTGAAAATAAAAAAATATATATAAAAAAGAAGGGGAACTATCACTGTGAAAACCAAAAGTGAAGAGAAATTATTAATCTGGCTTAGGGAAATATATTATTTTCTTGCCACTTGTTGTCCCAGCATCTCCTGCCACCACTAAGCAGTGATAAAGAGAGAATCCATATCAAATGGAAGCTAGTTACTAAAAAATGACTCTGGGGGTCAGCATTGTAGTATAACAATTGGGACCATCACCTGTGGCTAGTTTGTGTCCTGGCTGCTTCCTTCAGATCCAGCTCTATGGTAGTAGCCTGGGGAAAATAGAAAAAGATGGCCTAAGTGTTACCCACATGGGAGAGCTGGGGGAAGCTCCTGGCTTGTGGCTTTGGCTTGGCCCAGCCCAAGCTACCATGGTTGTCTGGGGAGTGAGCCAGCAGATGGAAGATCTCTTTTTCTCTTTGTCTCTTTCTCTCTTTAACTCTTTCAAATAAATAAATTTTTTTAAAATGAGTAAATAAAAAATGACTCAGATAAGTCTAACATTAATAAAAAATACCAAAATGTCCATTTACCAAGTATAGAATATAGTCTTCTCTAATAGTGATCTTAAAATATTGAGATCGCTCTTTTATTTGGTATCCAAAGAGGAAACTTTTGAGCAGATGGACTTCAGGTAGCTACTGCTCTGTCTGTCCCCCTCCCCCTAACAGACCCACACCCTTGACATTTGTTCCTTAAAAAGCCTCCTCCTGTGGAGTGACACCTCCACTATGGTGGTGCAGGTCTAGAAATGTATCTTTTCTATATCTTCTAAGTTCTCAACCAGGACTCCAATGTCTAAGAATAACACCAATGTCCCATGAGCTGAACCAACAGTACTAACCCGCTAGCTTTTTCTAAGTATACTTTTCAAAGTGGTATGTGGCTGACTACAGAACATATAACACATACAGTAAAGGGCACAAATCTAAAGGGTATAACTCAATAAGCATTAACATCTTTGGATATGCAAGTAGCAACCACCAAGACCAAGACCTAAAGCAGCTCAGTCCAAAAGGACATTCTTCAGTGACAGTCTTCAACTGTGGCCAGTGTGATTGAGGAATGCAATTTCTAATTTTGTTATTTTAATTTATTTAAATATCCACAATGATTAGTGACTGTAATGTCAGACAGTAGAGGCCTAGAACAGTTCCAGCCCCTTAGAAGTCTCTCTGAGGTCCCAGAAAGACAAACATTGCATGTTTTCAATCTTACATGGAATTTAAAACTGTTGATCTTGTAGAAGTAATAATTCCTCAGTTGGTACCAAGGCTGGGGATTGGGTGATCAATGGATACAAAGTTACAGTTGGAAAAGTGGAATATGTTCTAGTGTTCTATTGCACGGTAGGATGGCTAGAGACAACAATAATGTAATGTATATCTCCAAATAGCTAGAAGAGGGAGATTTTAAAATGTTTCACCATTTTAAAATAAGATAATAAATATGGTGGTGGATATGCTAATGATCCTAATTGCATAATACACAAGTGTACATTGATTAAAATATCACATTGTGGAGCTGGTGCTGTGGCACAGCAGGTTAAGCCATTGACTGCAGTGACAGCATCCCATATGGAGGCCATTTGAATCCCAGCTGCTCCACTTCTAAGCCAGCTCCCTGCTAATGCACCTGGGAAAGCAGCAGGAGATGGCGCCAAATCCCTGGGCCCCTGTACCCATATGGGAGACCCAGAAGAAGCTCTTGGCTCCTGGCTTCTGTTTGCCTCAGCTCTGGCTGTTGTGGCCATTTTGGGAGGGAACCAGCAGATGGAAGCTCTCTTTGTAACTCTACTTTTCTTCCTTCCCTCCTCCCTCCTTCCCTCCCTCCCTCCCTCCCTCCCCCACCTTCTTCGTTCCTTCCTTCCTTCCTTCCTTCCTTCCTTCCTTCCTTTCTTTACAGGTAGAGTTATAGACAGTGAGAGAGTGAGAGAGAGAGAGAGAGAGAGAGAGAGAAAGGTCTTCCGTTGGTTCACTCCCCAAATGGTCGCTATGGTCAGCACTGTGCTGATCTGAAGCCAGGAGCCAGGTGCTTCCTCCTGGTCCCCCATGTGGGTGCAGGGGCCCAAGCACTTGGGCCATCCTCCACTGCCCAACAGGCCACAGCAGAGAGCTGGACTGGAAAAGGAGCAACAGGGAATAGAACCCGCCACCCAAATGGGATGCTGGCGCGGCAGGCAGAGGATTAACCTTAAGTGAGCCACGGCGCCAGCCCCTCTACTTTTCAAATAATACATTTCTCAAAAGAAAACCCAAACATCATATTGTACTCCAATAACTATGTAATTACTGTTTGTCAATTAAACTAAAAATGAAGTTTCTTTTGTGCCCACTTTCTGTCCATATCCTCCAAATTTCTATATGGCCTCTATTACATTACTTTGACTGTCTCAGGCCTAGATTCATTATGATGAAAAAATGTATTTTTTAGTTTTTAGTACTAATGTTTTATTTGCATAAATCATGGGAAAACAATTAGGAAATAATTATTTGGCTCTGTACAAGGAAATCAATGTTTTCTTTTGCTATTGTTGTAGTCATTATCATTATTATTTTTAATCTACAAATATTCCTAAGTCTCCCTTTATCAGGGATAAGTAATTATTTAAAGATCAGTGGAGAGTAGCCAATTTATACATAAACACAAAACTGAGATAGAACCATAGCATTTAAGGGCTGGCACTGTGGCAAAGCAGGTGTCCTTATCTGCAGTGCTGACTGCTCCATTTCTGATCCAGCTCCCTGCTAAGGTGCCTGGGAAGGCAGCAGAACATGGGCCAAGTCCTTGGGTCCTCTCCATCCATATGGGAGACCCAGAGGAAGCTCTTGACTCCTGGCTTCAGTTTGGCCTAACTCCAGCCATTGTAGCCATCTGGGGACTGAACCAGCAGATGGAACATCTCTCCCTCTCTGTCTCTTCCTCTCTCTGTAACTCTGACTTTCAAATAAATAAATAAATCCTTTTTTAAAAAAATAAACTATCATCTAACTTATACATAATTCCTTTAAAAAATTGTGCAGAGCTTTGTAATAGAATATAATTCTTAAGAACACTTTATCTGATGTTTAAATGCATATTTTGTCTTTTCCTGCTTATATGATTAAAAAATCCTATTGATCATGATTATCTTAGATGTTTTTGTAAATCCAACAAAATCCAGAAAAATATTTAGTACATAGTACATTTATGGAAAAAAGATGGTAAATGAGGGTTCTAACATATACACTAATTAAATATTTATTTGGAAATTATTGTTAATGTGAAATCATATTTTGTATGCTATAGGCTGATATTATCACCTGTTATCGCCCACCTTTTATGATATTTGTTGCTTACAAAATTCTTGCTACTCAAACTGGATAATACACAGACTGTTAGCATCAGTGAAAAGGAAGGTTTTCAAGAATATAAGTGAAGTATTTCCTTCATGAAAGTCCTATGGGAGAGAAACATTTACCTAACAGTATGCCGATTTACATTGGACTCACTATCCCTATCTCCTTGCTGACAGGTAACAAACAGTTTGTAGATGGTGCAGTTCTGCAGGCTATCCTTTGAGTACTACTGCCCTACATCATACGCTCTTGAGAAATGTGCTTCACAAAAAGGAATTATCTGGAGATAGAATGGTGGCGTATTGGACAAAGCCACCGGCTGCAGTGCTAGCATTCCATATGGGTGTTAGATTATATCTCGGCTTTTCTACTTCTCATCCAGCTCACTGCTAACGCTCTGGGAAAGGCAGTGGAGGACAGCCCAAAGGTTTGAAGCTCTGAACCACGTAAGGGACCCAGAAGAAGCTCCTGGCTTCAGCCTGGGTCAGCCATGACCGTTGTGGCCATCTAGGGAGTGAACCAGTGGATGAAAGATTGATTCTCAGGGCTGGCGCTGTGGTGATTCTTGGGGCTGATGTTGTGGTGCAGCTGGTTAATGCCCTGGCCTGAAGCACCAGTATCCCAAATGGGCGGCAGTTCGAGACCCAGCTGCTCCACTTATGATCCAGCTCTCTGTTATGGCCTGGGAAAGCAGTAGAAGATGGCCCAAGTCCTTGGGCCCCTGCACCCATGTGGGAGACCTGGAAGAAGCTCTTGGCTCCTGGCTTCGGATCAGCACAGCTCTAGCTGTTGCGGCCAAATGGGGAGTGAACCAGTGGATGGAAGACTCTCTCTCTCTCTCTCTCTCTCTGTCTCTGTCTCTCTCTGCCTCTCTTCTCTCTGTATAACTCTAAGTTGCAAATAAATAAATAAATCATTTAAAAAAAGAAAAAAGATTGTCATGCTTTCAAATAAATAAATCTTCATAAAAAATAAAAAGGAATTATCCAAGCACTATTCAATTCTGACTCTCCCAGGATAGTATAGTGCCTGACTTTTAAGCAAGTACTCAATAAAACATTTTAAATAAACAAGTAGTTGAGACACATAGATATTTTAACTATTGAACATTACACCCTTTATCGATTATTGTCTGAAGGTTCTACCAGAAAGGAAATTACTCCCAGAGGTGGTAGCAAATGTTTGCCACCCTGACACCTCCTAAAATATACAATGAGTGTGATCAGACTCAGTCCTAAATATTGTTAGACTAATTCTATTTAAAGAAACTCTAAGATAAAAATGACACATTTTTAAACATAATGAAGCATATTAACTATGATTCTATTTTTAAATTATAGTTTCTTTTAATTAATAAAAGATTTGGGAAACCAATGCAACAAAACTTTTAAATACCTTCAAATAAACTTTTCAATATTTGGCACCATAATCATATAAGGCACTGTAGATTTGGTTAGCATTTTCTATCAAAGTCAGTTAGTCATGGTTCTCACATGCAAGCAACAAAAGGTGGCCTTGCTTATTGATAAGGAATTTGTTGCAAGAATAATCAGTAACTCATAGCCAGGAAACATGAAGAGCCAGAGAGGATAAAAGGATGCCAGACAGCAAGCAGACTAGGACTAGATTTCTACCTCAACCTGCTAGTGAGGGCATACAATGGTGTCACAGACCACCACAACTTGCACTATCACTGTCACTGGCAGGGACCACAGTTCCTGCTGGGCCTGTGGCTGCAACTATCACCACCTCTCCCAACAAAATAGTTTTTCTCCACCTCTACTTCTTCACATTTATGGTCTAGAGTAGTTTCCTTTGTTTGCCTATGGTCTAGGGTAGCTTCCCCAGATTGCCTAAACCAGATTCTTGTGCCCCAGATGCAAAAGTGATGGGGAAATTGAATATGTTATTTTTGGGGGAAGGAATTCAGATATTTGTCAGTCTCCAAAAATTATAAATGTACATTGCCATGTGTTTCCAAATTATTCATGTTAAGAAATGATAGGGATAATTACTACTATATAAGTACAAGTATATATGACTATTAAAGTATAGAGGACCTATAAGTTGAAAGGTTCTCTAGTATCTTCATAACATCATATTTCTGTTGCTCAAAATATACTTCTTTCAACTCAAAATCTATCAGCATGAACACATTTAGACATTATACAGCTAAGGATAAGATTTGCAATATTCAACTTCTTCCTGCATTTCTCCTTCTCACAATGTATTTCCCAAGGCCATCATCTAATTAACAACCACAAAGCTGCCTACAATACAACTGCCTTCACAACTGCTGGCTTCTTCATTAGCTTGCTTTGCTCTCTCCATCTCTTTTGATTAGCAGCTGATAAAAGAAAATCAAAAGCACCTGATACCATTTTTCATGATGGAGTGATTTCACTTCTCTCTGAAGCATGAATAAAATTCAATTTTAGAGAACGCTCATCTCTATTTGGAAAAGGAGGCTCTGAGCACTGAGGCCTTTAACTGACACAGATCCCTTTCTATCCCTTTCTGGAAACGTTTACTTGCATTGTAGCATTAAGCAATGTACGAATGCATTTATTTTGTGTTATCTCTATTTCATGGACCATTCCAAACCAATCCTATTTTCATAGCAAAAGAACATTTCTCATGATACTTATATGTAGCTGGGTAGATTGCCATGAAAATATGGAAATAAAAAACATGTAGGATTTCTCATAGTTAAGTAAAATTTCATTTAGGTAGTCTGCTCTTTAGGACATCAACAAACATTTATTAAGTGACTTCTGTGAGCAGTGATGTATAATAAGATACTGTCTTTGACTTTCTGAAGCATACATCTGGTGGCAGAGACAAACAATAAACATGTAAATTAACAAAATGAACATTATTATGGAGAAAGTACAAAAGGTATGTGTTGGAAAGTAATCAAGGGGTCCTAATTGACATAGATGACTAAGGAAGGAGTGTCCAGGAGACCAGGTTATCTGAGAAAAATAGATAATATATAAAGTTGGAGAAGGAATATGTCAGAGAGAGGGCCCAGCTTGATAGGTTCCAGGACTCTGAAGAATACTGGTAAAACGGGCTGGACAAGAGTCAGAGCACTGTAGGACCATTCCAGCCACAGAAAGGAGTATAGGCTTTATTCTAATGGCTCCAGAAATGAGTTGATCTCTATTTTCAAAAGATCATCTTGCCTGCTGCATGAAGAGTGGATTAGGGATGTCTGGAAGCAGGAGAAGGAAGATACATCAGGGAGTGAGAGAAAATGGTGGCTTGGATGAGAGGTGGCAAGAGGTAAATGAATTTTTGAAAAACTCAATGATAGAACAAGTGAAAATCAGCGAATCAGCATGTAGCAGATTGCAACAAAATGTCCACAATTCTCCATTCTTCCCTGGGCTTAAACCCTTGGCAATACGATCTTGCAGCATCTCCCATCGTCTTTTCCCATAACTCATGTGCTTGAATGCATGATTCAGTCTGGACAAGTGACTGAGGTGGAAGCAACATAGAGCTAATTCTATAGCTAGTTTCATGTAGCATTGTGGCTTCACCTTGCAGTTTCTACTCTAGTTGGAATCCTGCCATTGTCACAAGAACAAGCTGGGATCAGAATACAAGAGGCCCTAGCCAGCCCCAGCAGAGGGCTCCCTACACCAATCAACACAAACTCCTGCCCACACGCACCTGAGGCAATCATCTAACAACCAAGCTCAAGCTCAGCCTTGATCCAAACATCCTAGACAAGCTGAATAAATGCTGTTTCTTTCAAATCTCTAAATTTTGACAAAATGTGCCACATAGCAACAACCTGTTATAATGATAAAGCAGAGCCTAGTGTGCGCACACCATAGAATTTGTATAAGGGCAGTGTTCCCAAATCTGTATATATTAAATGCATGAAGTTGCATTCCTTAAACAAAATAAGATTAAAAAAAAGTCTTCATCCATTTTCTTATCCTAAACATAGCCTAACATAGTTATTATAACCAAAATAAGTCCATGCTGCTAGAACATATACTGTAATGTTGTCATTTAAGGGTGGGTATATATTAAATCTGTGACAGATCAGGAATAAATTTCTCATAATTCCTATTCTTATTAAAGTTTCACAACAGTAATTCCAAGAAAGAATGTAGGAGTTTATGTGCTATTGAATTTCAAAGAAGAAAATTTATTTTAAATTCCAAATATCAGTTAACATACACTTATCCACTTATTTTATCAAGTAAGGACATTGGAATCACACTTACTCCTATGTATCTGGGCCTCCAGATCCCATTATTTATAAAGGGAAATCACAATTTAAAAAAAAATAATGAAAAGTACACAATTTTTACATTTTTCCCAAGCCTATTGAAGACATGGTCCCAATTAGGTGCTAGTCTGTACTGTTGCAGAAAAAGTAACACCAGAGATTATTTTAATTTATTTGATAGGCAAAGCGGTAGGAGAGTGAGAGGGGGAGGGGGAGGGGGAGGGACTCACTATGTCAAACACCTACCTCTCAATTTCACGGTTGTAGTGAGAGGGAGTACCTTTTACTACTGAAGCACAGCAGGTCGATCTTTCCTCACACTTGTTTGGTATAACCAGGGTTAGGCCTGTGTCTTAGGATGAAGATGATCTTTCAGACTTTGAATGTTGAGTGAGTGATACATGGGCAGTTAGTAGATAACCAAAGAGGAAGAAGCAGCAATGGGCACTTGGCTCCTGACCGCTTAGCTCCTTTTGTGTAAAACTGTCCCCACTCCCTGATGTCATCAGCCTCTCACAGGTGGTTCCCAGATTTTCTAAAATGAGAGAGTACATTGTCTCAACTGCTAGGCGTGTTTGCTGCTAAAATCTTTTATTTTTGAAAGATTTATTCATTTATTTGAAAGTCAGAGTTATGCAGAGAGAGAGAGAGAGAGAGAGAGCTCTTCTATTCACTGGTTCACTTCCCAATTGGCTGCAACAGCCAGAGCTGTGCCGATCCTAAGGCAGGAGCCAGGAGCTTCTTCCAGGTTTCCCACGTGGGTGCAGGGACCCAAGGACTTGGGCCATCTTCTACTGCTTTCCCAGGCCATAGCAGAGAGCTGGATCAGAAGTGGAGCAGCCAGGACTTGAACTGGCACCCATATGGGATTGCGGCACTGCAGGTGGTGTCTGCCCCTTTCTCCAGGGCACTGACATTACCATTTAGGAGATACCTTCCCAGCAGATGGCTGGGAACACTGATTTGTGGGATTCTGCTCAGACTATCTCATGAGAACTTATTGTCTATTCCACATTCAGTAACTTCAAATTGGTTGCTTGAAATGGGCCAGGGTAGGAACATTTATATCATGGAAATTGGCCAGTGCTACAGATTTGGGTCCCCATCCTCAGAGACCCATGTTCTCAGTATATCACAGCCTAGAAGGTTTTGCTTCACCAAGGGGCAGTCCACAGTCAATGGCTGATTGAAATGGGAGCACACAAAAAACTGACCTTTTATTTCAAAGTGGAACAAATCTCTGATGTTATTTAAACCCTGTCCCCCGCCCCCCCATGGAATCCAGTTGAGACTAGACATCACCTAAACCCTTATTTTATGCCTGACTTCTGCCTATCCTATTTCCCTCACTCCTTTACAGCTTTCTCCAGAGAGCCCTCCCTCAATAAACAATTTGCACAAGAATCCCCATCTCAGGCTCTGCTTCTAGGGCCTCAACCTGAGAGGCCCCTGGTGTGCTCTTGGTCCCTGCCAGTTTGCAAAGCCTGATACTCAATACTCCTATCAATGCTCTTAGTCCTACAACTTTCCAGTACATTTCTTTTTGCTTAAGATAAAACTGGTTTCTATTTTGTTGGCAACCATTTAAAATGAGGAAATAAGATTGTAGGGAAAGAAACTCAGCCACCTTTTTCTATTGGGTGATGGCTTATAGTTTCAAGAAGTTCCTAAAAAATTAAAGACATAAAAACAAAACATGATCTAAGGCATTGCATCAACAGACCCAATCTGATGTGTTAACAAGGATGTTTCAAAAGTAAATATAATCTTTTCAATTACAGTTACATTAGCCAAATGTAATACACCCATTAAAGGCAATTATTATGTAATAAAGCACTATATTATACTCGACCAGTTAAATCCTACTGAAAGAATCTTCTTAGCATAATATATAACTCCAGAAATATCCTGCAAATGCAATCAGTTGCAGTAACATCTCTGCAAGTGCCATTGCTTCAAGTTAACATTGTTTTTGGTGTTTCAAGGTTCCAAAGTCAATTATGCTTTGAAAACATCAAGTCTTTAAATTATTAAATGCTTTCACATTTCACCCAATGAATAAAGCAGCCTTAATTAAGAAAAGATCACAGCCTTGTACACATTAGCAACTTAAATAAACACCTCATAGGGTTCAAATGGAGATAGGGAAGTGCTGAGTCTTTGACCTGCTCTGTTGGTGGCCTCTTTTCAAAGGTCCATAAAGTGTACATCAGGATGATGGCACAAACAGGGATTCAGCCATGCCTCTGACAGCCTGGGGGGAAGATGTTTGAATTGCCCATAAATTAGGCAACCAGGGATGCAAAGTATAGCACCGTGAGTGTTGCTTACCAGATGTAGACCAACTCATTTTACAGGATAGGCCAATTCCTCAGAAGTGCCCCTGAGAAAGAATCTAAATAGAGGCTCTTCCCAATTAAAGGAACCCTGAGGTGAAAAGTTCTCCAAAGTGAGAAATAATCTTCTTTTAAAGCCAATAACCACTATTCCACTTATTTATTTCTACATATGGCATTAGACTACAGTAAGGTAAAATCTAGTAAAAATCATACATTTATATGGTATGTGTCTACCGTCTGCCTTCACCACCAAACTTTAAGGCTTTGTCTCTTGCCAAGGGACAATAAGAACTATGGCTGTGCCTGGCACACGGAAGGTATTCAGTAATGTGGTGGATGAATGTAGAAAGCAAAAGAGGATAAACAAGGATCTACTTCATATTAATAAAACCTCAAATCATAATTACGAATAAAACAGCAGCAATGCATTTGTGAAGACATCAAAACATTAAAATTCTTAAAATATCAATAGTAAAATACTTCAATAAAATAAGCATAAGACAGCATTTCCCAGATTTTATATCTTGAGAAATCAGAGACATATGATCTTGTTGAGAAAGATTTTTTTGGGCCCAAATTAAATCTACATTTTAGACTTCCTGGTGTACTGGGTGGTGTTTATTTTTGGGCTGCTCAGAGAGTAATGACACATGACATTCAAATTCAACAAATAGTAAGACAAACACGGTCCATGCCCTTACAGCTGTGCTGTGCAGTCTGGTAGCCACTAGCCTCCTATATCTACTGAGCCTACAAGAGAAACTTTGAATTGAGATATGAAATGTGCTGTGAAATATACATCAACTTTCAAAGATTTGGAGTAAAATAAATCTCATTAATAATTCTTAATGTTGAAATAATATTTTGAATATACTGAGTTAAATATATTACAGTTAATTTCCCCTGTGTCTTTTTTTCACATCTGTGTGACTCCTGGAAACTTGAAATTGCATCCGGAGCTCATTGTGAGGTTTTGAATGTGGTTTCTCCCCAACAGAAGTAACTTGGAGCTCAGTCCCTCAGTGCAGGGGAAGGTGGAGTCTGGGGGGAGGTGTTTCGGTCTTGGAAGCAGAGCCCTCATGAATACTCATGAGTAGAATAATGCCATCTTGCAGAAATGAGTTTCTGCTCTGTGGACTGAATTAGTTACTGTGAAAGCAGGTTTTTACAAAGCAAGATTAAAGCTCATGCTTTGTCTCTTTGCAGATGCTCATGCTCTGTCACCATGCGATTCTCACCAGTGGTTGAACAGACATCAGCACCCAGCTCTTGGGCTTCACAACCATAACCAACATAAAACTCTTCCTTTATAAATTATCCGATTCCAGGTATTCTGTTACAGTAACAGACAACAGGCTAAGGCACTCATGTTAGTGGTTCACAATAAACCTTTATGAATAGCACTGAACTAAGGAATATCCCACCTCTACATAGTGGAGGATCCTCACTGCAAACACCTGCAAATTTCTACCCTTGGAGCTTTAACAAAGCTACTGAAACAAAGCCCCAGAACAGGGCAAGTCAATAGTGCCAAATGGCTAAAGACCATGGTAGTAGATTTTAATCAAGGACAGAAAGAGACTTGCACAATTAAATATACCAGCTTCCTTGCCTTTCATTTGGGACAATGCAGAGCCACATCCTCTAGTGTTTCCTACAGTTCCCCAGCAGGAAAAGTATCAGTTGTCCATAATGGCAACTCAGTTGAAAATATACTTTTCACTGAACTCTTTCCCTTCATGTCTTGTTACTCTTAGGTAGTTTTTGGAATTATTTCCCTAAGAAACTCTACTTGGGTTAGAATCTTCTCTCAGTGTCTGCTTCTTGGAGAATGTCTATTATGATGATTCATAAAAAATAAAATCTATTGATACATTCTATACCTTTTAACCCTTAAAATTTTATTTCAAATCTTCTTAAACCTAATGATTTTTTAAACCTTTATTGCTATCCTTATGACTACTGTCTTGCTTTATCAAGATAGGATAAAAATTAAAACATGAATATAAAAAAATAAAAGTTTCATCAAACCTAATACAGGGTTACTGGATTCCATTCAAGCCAATATTTAAGAAGGTTTTATAGTTCTGTTCACTTTTGTTTCGCAAAAGATTCCAGTTGGGAAACTTTAACTTTTTAAAGGAATCACCAGAGTACAGAGATTCTGAGATTCAGTGGAGGGTTTTGTCATACTTCAACATTGTGTTGAAGCCTTAGGCCAGTGGTCTGTTTTCTCCTACATAAAAAACAAATAAAACAAACAAAAAAACCACAAAACTTCAGAACCACATAGGGGCAGGCCTTGTGGTGCAGTGGGTTTGGCTACCACTTAGGATGTCCACATTCCATATCTCAGTGCAGGTTCAAGTCCCAGATACCCCAAGCTTCTCATCCAGGTTCCTGTTAATGCACCTGTGAGGCAGTACATGATGGTCCAAGTACTTGGGTTCCTGTCACTCATGAAGGAGACTCAGATGGAGTTCTGGGCTCCTTGCTTGGGCCTGGACTAGGTAGGCCTGGCTGTCATGGGCCATTGGGGAGTGAACTCCTGAATGAAGATCAATAAACATCTCCCACGCACTTGCTCTCGCTCGCTCTCTCTCTCTCCCTCCGTCACTCTGCATTCCCAATAAAGAAAACCTCTTAAAAAAGAACAACATGAAAGAATGAATACAGTAATTAAATAAACTTTCCACTTTCCTGAGAGTGTTTTTATCCAGTTTTACTGTTCTCCTTCATGCTGGTCTATTTTTAAACTTTTACTTGAATTCCTTTACTCTTCCTTCCAAATACCTCGGTAGTAATGGCAGAATCAGTTTTTCAAACAAAATACACACATTCTTTATTACCTTGTAGTATAAACCCATCATCCCAGTGTTTTAGATACCAAGCCCCATGGTGACAAAAAGGATCAAATGTCGAAATAGGTACAGACAAAAGTAAACATAGACCTTTGTTGCTCTTTGTATATAAATAACAGGATTTTTCACTGGAAGTTTGCTTTAGAAGTTATGCTGACCCTGGAAACTGCTTCAAGCCATATTTGGATTGCAGGCTCTATTTTACTCTCCCACATGAGCAAACGCATGCAACAGCTTTCTAGGG
Source organism: Oryctolagus cuniculus (assembly GCF_051225735.1). NCBI lineage: Eukaryota > Metazoa > Chordata > Mammalia > Lagomorpha > Leporidae > Oryctolagus > Oryctolagus cuniculus. The sequence continues at coordinate 34,623,957 of NC_142877.1, forward strand.
CAATGAAGAGCTATGTATATGCATTCCCTTTGTCTCTGGGAAAGCTTTAGCAGAGAACAATGGTCTTGTATCTGACAATCTGAGGTGTGGATATACTTCCTAGCCTTATGTTTGTGTTGACCTCATCATGCCACAAATGGAAACCTAAGAATATAACACTTTATAGCTCTCCAATACAGGGGACTTAGAAGGGTATAGGGTCAAACACATTAATATTTTGTTATCTACTGAACAATACATCTGCTCCCCCTTCACATGCCAGTCCTGTGCGTCAACAGTGATTTTTTTTTATTCCTATCCAGGTTCCTCATGGCCTAGCTCAATTCCAGGTTTCTCCATCCCACAGAGTGCCTGGAAAGGAGTATTTTGGGCAGTTGTATGCTGAAGTCATCTTGCACAGGAGAGTGATAGCTGGGTGTGCATATACCTCTTGTCTCAGCTCTACTTCAGTGACATCACGTTGGTATCTTGAACTTGACCCCATGGTATTTATACCTTGGAAATAAACCAAGGCTAACTCCTATGACTCCTCTTCTACCCAAAGTATGTCACTATACATCACCCATTGCAGGGGAACTAAAATGAACATAGCAGTTAATCCAAGCAAAATGTGTTCTATCCATGCACAATGAAACTCCTGTCCAATAAAGACAAGAAATACCTCCTTAGGGTTCAGACTCACTGCCTCTTGCACTGTTCCCTTCATCTGTTGCCTAAAGGCCACATCTTAGAGAGAAAAACATGCAGCAAAATCTTTTACCAACATGGAAACAGGGTCTAAGACCTGAGTTCCAGGGCTTGCTGGGTTTAGTTCTAGGTCTACTTTCCAAAATTGGCTAAACTCCTTAAGATTCCTAATGCTTGGAAGCGTTACACACTTAAGGTGATCTTTGCTCAGCTCCAAAGAATTCTAAATGAGAAAGCAGGCAAGCATTCAATATGGGAACAAATTCAAACTAGAAAGATTTCACTTATGTCCTACAAAATAACAAGAAAAATCCAGAGAAAAATAAAGATTATAGGAGTCACGCAAAAAGCTATAGAATCTAGCTTAACTGTTGTTATTTTACTATTTTTTCATTGCAAACTGTATGACAAGTAACACCATGTTTTAAGGAAGTCACTCTGCAGCACACTTACATTTGCAGGGATTTATTTCTTACATCCTACAGATTAAGTGTTCATCTATTTGCATTCTGGGAAACAACTTTTATTTGGCACAGTGAACAGAGGATCATGATTTTCCTCTGAGAGTGTTCAACTAGACACAAGATTGTTGCCTCACATCTCTTCAGAATCTAAGGTTGTTAGATTTCATGAACATAACCGAAGAACTTGTTAAACATAGATGATTCCTGGGCCCCAACCCCAGAGATTTTAAGTCAGTAGATGGGGTCATACAGTAGAATCTCTATTAAGTTCTCTGGCAAAGGTGGTGCTATATGGATCCTTATTTTGTAGCCATGATCTGTGAAAAGCCACACCTTGAATAGTCATAAGCGTAGATGGTGTCCATGGTACAAAGTTCAGAAAGGAGATACTCCTGATCCCTAGCTTAAGTCTTTAATTAAACCCACAATGTTTATCCAAATACAGCTGGGAAGTGACTTCCCAGGAGTGGAAGATTATGTTGCCTGGTGATAGGAATGTTGGTCACTGAGAGAGAATCTTATAAAACACTAGAAAGTATTTTAAGCTCTATGTATAAGGTTACATTCAGGATATAACAAAGAGCAGCCATTTCATTCTGTATTCAGTACCCATCTATAAGACTTGCAGTCAAGTAAAACTTTTAGATATGAATATAGTTTTACTTTGTGACAACCTGCTACCCTATTGGAAGGTGTCCCCCACCACCCTCACTTTTTAAAGGACTCGTATTTAAAGGTTTCCATAATCAAATGATATAGGAAATGCCCTTGTGATTTTATTGAGTAGCTGTGGCAGCCAGATTGTTATTGCCACAAGAAACATCTTTACTGAAATAACAATGGCTTTCAATAAACTATGTACAAATTTTGTATGGTTTCTTTTAGCTTTATTTGTCAAGAAGTAGAAACAAAAATTGAAGGAAGCTTAAGAAGTCCACTGAAATTGTTAAGGCCATGACAAAATAATGATAGCATTCTAAAATCTTTTTTTTTTTTTTCAGGCAGAGTGGACAGTGAGAGAGAGAGAGACAGAGAGAAAGGTCTTCCTTTGCCGTTGGTTCACCCTCCAATGGCTGCCATGGCCGGCGCGCTGCGGCCGACGCACTGTGGCCGGCGCACCGCGCTGATCCAAAGGCAGGAGCCAGGTGCTCCTCCTGGTCTCCCATGGGGTGCAGGGCCCAACCACTTGGGCCATCCTCCACTGCACTGTTGGGCCACAGCAGAGAGCTGGCCTGGAAGAGGTGCAACCGGGACAGAATCCGGGGCCCGGACCGGGACTAGAATCCGGTGTGCCGGCATTGCAAGGCGGAGGATTAGCCTATTGAGCCGCGGCGCCGGCCTATATTCTAAAATCTTATCATTAGTTTCTTTATTCTGTTCATGAAGAGGGCTGAATGATTAGTTTGATCAACAATTCATTCTGGTAACAATCAAAAAATGGTCCTTGTTTTCAATTCTTAAGCAAAACTATCCCACATGGTTCTGCAGTTTTTCCATTTGGATGTAGATTCATAATGGCATGCAAAGTGTCAATATTGTTTCTATAAATCCATCAAGCTGCTTCTCACAGAATGGCTAGCACGGATTCCAGAAATTCTCAATACAGAACTCAAGTTTTGGGTAGTTTGGAGAAAATGCATGTTTATCTGAGTTCAGCTTCTTTCTGAAGTTCATCATCTCCCTCAATTAAACTGTCATTAATAATCTTCACACAAAATAACAAGACATGGTTTTAAAGACAATTCATTTAAACCTCACAGATAGTGTTAAGTAGCTTTTCTCATAGTATGAGTATTTAAAATAGCACCACTGTCCTTGCAGAGTGAGATATTTTTCCCCTAATTTTGGGTAACACTACAAGTTAATCTAAACTGCCAGAAGCTATAAATGTTAGCTTACTCTTTCTGAAGCCATTATTTTTCTTTTTAAAAAATATTTATCTTGGGCCAGCGCTGCAGCTCAATAGGCTAATCCTCCACCTAGCGGTGCTGGCACACCGGGTTCTAGTCCCGGTCAGGGCCCCGGATTCTGTCCTGGTTGCCCCTCTTCCAGGCCAGCTCTCTGCTGTGGCCCGGGAGTGCAGTGGAGGATGGCCCAAGTGGTTGGGCCCTGCACCCCATGGGAGACCAGGAGAAGCACCTGGCTCCTGCCTTCGGATCAGTGCGGTGTGCCGGCTGCAGTGCGCCAGCCAAGGCAGCCATTGGAGGGTGAACCAATGGAAAAGGAAGACCTTTCTCTCTGTCTGTCTCTCTCTCACTATCCACTCTGCCTCTCAAAAAAAAAAAAAATATTTATCTATACATTTATTTGAAAGTCAGAGTTGGAGAGGGGGAAGGGGTGGGGAAAGGAGAGGGGTGGGGGAGGGAGGGAGGGAGGGAGAGAGGGAGAGAGGGAGAGAGGGAGAGGGAGAGGGAGAAGATTGATCTTCCAGATCTTCCATTTGCTGGTTCACATCCCAAATGCCTACCATAGCCTGTCCCAAAGCTAAGAACCAGGAATTTCTTCCATGTGTCCCATGTGGGTTCAGGGGCCTAAATACTTGGGTCATACTCCACTGCTTTCCCAGGCACATTAGAAGGAGCTAGACTGGAAGTGAAGCAGCTAGGACATAAACCGATGCCTTAATGGCATGCTGTTGTGGCAAGTGGTGGTTTAACCAGCCACACCACAATGCCAACCCCAACGTAATTATTTCTCACATAACAATAATCATCATCTTCTAGGCATGATGCCATATTAATTGAATGTCCAATCCAAACACACAAAAGGTTGCCTACTTTTGGGTGGGCTCTGTGCCTCATTGTAGACATCTTTAGGATTGGGTGGTGAATGTTAAGAAATCTTCCCCTTAAAATATCTATACACTGAAAACATGTAAAACACCAATGAAAGAAATTAAAGAAGACACAAATAAATGGAAATATATTGTGTGTTAATGGACTGGAAGAAATCATATTAAAATATTCCTACTATCCCAAGCCATTAACAGATTCAAACTTCTATATCAAAATTCAATTATATTTTTCACAGAAATAGAAAAAACAATCTAAAACTCATATAGAAACTCAAAAACCCTGATAATCTAAAGCAACCTTACAGCAAAAAGACAAAGCTGGAGACCTCACACTTCCTAATTTCAAAGCTGTGTAAATCCAAACAGTATGGTATGGCATACAATAGACCAGAGGGTAGTCACTTGGCACAGTGATGAAGATGCCACCGGCGACACATGCATCCCAGATAGCAGTGCCTGTGGTCAAGTCCCAGCTCTGCTCCAGATTCCAGCATTCTTCAGTACACATGGCAATACTGCATGGCACTGGGTGATGGCTCAGCTAATTGTGTCTCTGCCACCGGTGTGGTAGAAATTGATGGAATTCCAGACTCTCAGCGTCAGCCTGGCCGATCTCTGGCTGTTGTTGGCATCTGGGAACTAAAATAGCAGATGGAAGATATCTCTGCCTGTCTCTCCAATTTTTAAATAAATAAGATAAATTCAAATAATTTTTTAAAAACCAGACACACACACAAATGAAATAAAACAGAAAGCCCAGATACAAACCATTGTATATAGATTCACATGATCTTTGATCAGGGCACCAATACAAAAAAGGAAATGATAGTTTCTTGAATAAATGTTGTTGGAAATTGGAACTCCACATGTGAAAGAATATTGGGCCTTCATCTTATACTTCAGGCACAAATCAACTCAAAACAGACTACGACTTGACTATGACACATGAGACTGTAAACTTCTAGAACAAAACATGAGCAAAAAGCTCCTTGACACTGGTTTTGAAAATGAATTTTTGAGAATGACACCAAAAACATAACCAATAAAAGCAAAAATAGGCCAGATTATATCAAACTGAAAAGCTTCTATATAGTGAACAATACAAAATATCACCAGCAAGATAAAATGAAAATTATGAAAGTATTTGTGAACCAAATGTCTGATAAGTGGTTAATATCCAAAGTATATAAGAAACTCATACTTCTCAATGGCAAAAAAAAAAAAAAAAAAGCAAAAACTTGATTTAAAATGGGCCACAGACCTGAATTAAGATTTCACTTCAGAAGAAAAAAAAAAATGGGGGCCAGCGCTGTAGCATTGTGGGTGGGGCTGCCATCTACAGTGTTGGCATCCCATATATGCACCAGTTCAAGACCCGGCTGCTCCACTTTTGATCCAGCTCTCTGCTACGACCTGGGAAAACAGTGGAAGATGACCCAAGTCCTTGGAATCCTGCACCCTCGTGGGAGACCTGGAAGAAGCTCCTGGCTCCTGGCTTTGGATTGGCACAGCTTGGCTGTTGCAGCCAATCGGGGAGTGGACCAGTGGATGGAAGATATCTCCCTCTCTCTCTGCCTCCCCTTCTTTGTGTGGCTCTGACTTTCAAATAAATAAATAAACCTTTAAAAAAACCTTTCAAATGAATAAATAAACCAACAGTTACATTTTTAAAAATGTTCAATATCATTAACCATCAGGGAAATGCAAATCAAAACCACACTGAAAAATTATCTCTTTTTGATAGGATGACTATAACCAAAGAGATAAGAGAGGGGCTGGTGCTGTACAGATTTCAGTAGTTCATGGATTTGCTTCTGATTACTTCTAAGTAATCCTACGATTGCTTGATAAATATCTGATCCAGTTATGGTAGGTTCAGTTTTTAAAAAGTCACTTTATGGAGATATTGATATATTAATAAACTATACATATTTTTAGAGACTTATTTATTTGAAAGTCAGAGTTAGGGGGACACACATAGTGGAAGGAGAGAGAGAGAAAGAGAGAGAGAGAAAGAAAGAGATGTTTCATCTGCTGTTTTACTTCCCAAATGCCATCCATAACCAGGTTTGGGCCAGGTTGAAGCCAAGAGCCAGGAACTCCATCCAGGCCTCCCACATGGATAGCAAGGGGCCAAATACTTATGCTGTCATTTACTGCTTTCCTGGGTGCCTTAGCAGAAAGCTTAATTGGAAGCACCTGCAGTGCCAGCATCCCATATGGGTACCAGTTCAAGTCCTGGCTGTTCCACTTCCAATCCAGCTCCCTGCTAATGTGCCTGGAAAGCAGCAGAGGACTGTGCACCTAGCAGGGAGATGTGGAAGAAGCTCCTGGCTCCTGGCTTCAGATCAACCCAGTTTCAGCCATTGCGGCCATTTGTAGAGTAAACCAGCAGATGGAAGATCTCTGTCTCTCCCTAACTCTGTCTTTCAAACAAATAAATTAATCTAAAAAATATGGACAGCTTTTGACACTGGTATTATGTTGTGGAGGGTTAAGACATCACTTACAATGACAGTATCCCATATCAGAGTGCCGGTTTGGTTTCTGCACACTGCTTCCGGCCGGCGGTGTGCCGCTCCCCCGCGGAAGTGGGGAATGTGGCAGGGGGAACAACCCTTCCACGGAGGTGGAAGGGAGGGTAGCCAACCCGGGAAGAACCAGCAGCAAACCCGGGGAGGGCCGAGCAGACGAAAGAACAGCGCAGGGTCCTGTGTCGTTCCTCCACGAAAACGGGGAGCGACATAATGGTGCCGTGACTCGGATATGAAGTCTAGGCAGGGTCTTGTGTCGTTCCTCCATGAAGAGGGGGAGCAACAGTATGGAGATATCTGAGAAATCTGAATATAGACCTACCATACAGTCCAGCCATCCCATTCCTGGGAATTTACACAATGGAAATGAAATCAACATATAAAAGAAAATATGTTTATTGCAGCTCAATACACAATAGTTAAGATATGGAATCAACCCAAATGCCCATCAACTGAAGACTGGATAAAGAAAGTATGTGATATGTACACTATGGAATACTACATAGTGGTAAAATAAAATAAAATCCATTCATTCACAACAAAATGGATGAATCTGGAAAACATCACACTTAGTGAAATAAGCCAGTCCCAAAGGGACAAATACCACATGTTCTCCCTGACCTGTGATAACTAAGAGAGCACCTAAAAGGCAATCTGTATAAATGAAATTGAAACGTTGAGAAGCAGTGACTCGAACAGACCCTGTTTTGACCATTGAGAAACTTTTTTTTAAAATATATATATATTTGTGGAACTCTTTACTTAGCATAGAGTTAAACATATGTGTATAAAGTCAATTGAAAATGGATCATAGTAAAAAATAAGAATGTGAATAAGAAATGGAGGAGGAAGAGGAATTGGGAGTATAGGTGAGAGGGTTGGCACATTGGGAAAAAAAATCACTATGTTCCTAAAGTTTTAATTACAAAGTATATGAAATTTATAACTAAAAAGCTGTATAGTTTTGCATACATTCCTAGGTACTTACTTCTAATGGTACAGTTTAAAACCTTGCCATGAAACTCCAAATATCCTTAAGTTGGATAGCAAAAATACCACCTTAAGTGTTAAAATGACCATATGGATAGGAGTAAGGGTCTGGTAATAATAAGACAGAATTAAAAAGGAGTGAATGCTCTAACATGGGGAGCAGTACATACAGCAGACTCATAGAATGACAATCTCTTCAAACAGCACTCTTACCTCAGAATCAGCCATTAGGGCATTCTGGTCTGGTAGAAAAGTCCATGAGAGCATTTCAGGCATGGAAAGCCAAGACACTGTGGCAAAAAATGCCCTACATGAAGGACCTCTGGGGGTGAGACCCCAGTGGAAAGAAGTGGTCATCAACGAAGGAGGTACTTTTCTCTGAAAGGAGGAGAGAGCTTGCACTTTGCTTGTGGTCTTGTCTGAATACTGACAGAGCTAATGGATTCAAAAGGCTTCTATAGCCTAGGCAGCTCATGTCAAGAGCCTTGGGCGATCACTGACATCATACATAAGAGTGTTAACTGTTAAATTAACAACAGGAGTCAGTGTGCAGTAACTTCCCATGCAGGACCTCGGTCCTCAAAGAGTAGTATTATAATTATGTCTAAGTGCTACCAAAAAATGCATCATTCTTGGGTCCTTCTTTAAAGTTAATTAAGTTTCTTAAAAAAAAAGTACTGAAATTAATTTCAACATCAATGACTTTGAATAGCCCTTGACTGGACTGTTGAGGAACAGGTTTTGTTTTGTTTTGCTTTGTTTTTTATTTTCTGTGCAAATTGTTGAACACTTTACTTAATATAGAGTTGGTCTTCTGTGTATAAAGTTAATAAAAAATGGATCTTAGTGGAGAATGGGACTGGGAATGGGAGAGGGAGGAGAAGGTTGGGTGGGAGAGTGGGTGGGAAGAATCACTATATTCCTAAAGTTTACTTATGAAATGCATGAAGTCTACATTCCTGAAATAAAAGGTTTCCTGGGTGTGTGTGTGTGTGTGTGTGTGTGTGTGTAAATAAGTTAAAAAAAGAAATGGGCAATGGACTTAAACATTTTTCAAAAGAAGAAATCCAGATGGTCAACAGACACATGAAAAAATGCTCAGGATATCTAGCCATTAGGGAAATGCAAATCAAAACCACAATGAGGTTTCACCTCACCCCCTTTAGAATGGCTTTCATAGAGAAAACAACAAACAACAAATCCTGGCAAGGATGTGGAGAAAAGGTACCCTAATCCATTGTTGGTGGGAATGGAAAGTGGTAAAGCCATTGTGGAAGACAGTATGGTTATATCTCAGAAATCTGAATATAGATCAATGATATGACCCAGCCATCCCACTTCTAAGAATTTACCCAAGGAAAATGAAATCAGCATATGAAACAGCTATCTGTTCCCCCATGTTTATTGGAGTTCAATTCACAATAGCTAAGACATGGAATCAACCTAAATGCCCATTAACTGAAGACTGGGTAAAGAAATTATGATCCGGGAGCTGACGCTGTGGCGTAGCAAGTAAAGCTGCCACCTGCAGTGCCGGCATGCCATATGGGAGCCAGTTCAAGACCCTGCTGCTCCACTTCTGATCCAGCTCTCTGCTATGGCCTGGGAAAGCAGTAGAAGATGGCCCAAGTCCTTGGGCCCCTGCACTTGCATGGGAGACCCGAAAGAGGCTCCTGAGGCTCCAGGCTCCAGGCTTCAGATCGGCACAGCTCCGGCTGTTGTGGCCAATTGGAGAGTGAACCAGTGGATGGAAGACACCTGTCTCTCTCTCCCTCCCTCCCTCCCTCCCTTCCTCCCTCCCTCTCTCTCTCTCTGCCTCTCCTCCTCTGTGTAACTCTGACTTTCAAGTAAAATAAATAAATCTTTTTTAAAAAAAGAAATTATGATCTGGATATGTACATCATGGAATACCACACAGTGGTTAAAAAAAATCATCATTTAAAAAAAATGGATATATCTGGAAAACATCATACTTAGTGAAATAAGCCAATCCCAAAGGGATAAATACCACATGTTCTCCCTGACCTGTGATAACTAATACAGCACCTAAAAGGCAATCTGTATATGTGAAATTGACACTTTGAGAAGCAATGACTTTGAACAGCCCTTCCCTTACTGTTGAGGAACATGGTTTTTTTCATACTACTTGTGGAACTATTTACTTAGCATTGAGTTAAGCATATGTGTATATAGTTAATTGAAAGTGGATCTTAGTGAAAAATAAGAGTGTGAATAAGAAAGGGAGGAGGAAGAGGGGAGGGAGTATGGGTTGGAGAGTGGGCATGGTGGGAAGAATCACCATGTTCCTAAAGTTGTAATTATGAAGTGTATGAAGATTGTAACTGTAAAGCTATATAGTTCTGCATATATACCTACATATTTACTTCTAAGGGTACAGTTTAAAAACTTGGTATGGGATCTCAAATCCCCTTAAGCTGGGTGGTAAAAATAGCATTTTAAGTGTTTAAGTGATCATATGGATAGAATCAAGTGTTAAAGTGATCATATAGATAGGATTAAGTGTCTGGTAATAATGATAGATGGAATTAAAAAGGAGTGAATGCTCTAACATGGGAAGCAGTCCACACAGCAGACTCATAGAATGACAATTATTTTAAATAGCACTCTGTCCTCAGAATCAGCTGTTAAAGCATTCTGGTCTAGTAGAAATGTCCACGAGAGCATTTTAGGCATGGAAAGCCAAGACACTGTGGCAAAAAATGCCCTACATGAAGGACCTCTGGGGGTGAGGCCCCAGTGGAAAGAAGTGGTCATCAACGAAGGAGGTACTTTTCTCTGAAAGGAGGAGAGAACTTCTACTTTGTTTATGGCCTTGTCTAAATACTGATGGAGTTTGTGGGTTCAGAAGGCTTCTATAGCCTAGGCAGCTCATGTCAAGAGCCTTGGGCGATCACTGACATCATACATAAGAGTGTTAACTGTTAAATGAACAAGAATCACTGTGCACTAATTTCTATGTAGGACCTCTGTCCTCAGAGAGTTGTATTATGAGAGTTAACAGTAAAACTTGTTCTCAAAGATGTATTTTGTTTTAGTGTATTAAGTGGAGGATATAATTATGTCTCATAAGTTTTAGTTATGCCTAAGTGTCAACTCTATTGCTTCCTTAATGATAAAACTTGTTCTCAAGGACTTACTTTCTTTTCATGTATTAAATAGAGGTCTCGTGTCTTGTAAGTTACAGCTATTTTTTAATTTTATTTTTGACAGGCAGAGTGGACAGTGAGAGAGAGAGACAGAGAGAAAGGTCTTCCTTTGCCGTTGGTTCACCCTCCAATGGCCGCCATGGACGGCGTGCTGCAGCCGGCGCACCACTCTGATCTGAGGGCAGGAGCCAGGAGCTTCTCCTGGTCTCCCATGGGGTGCAGGGCCCAAGCACTTGGGCCATCCTCCACTGCCTTCCTGGGCCACAGCAGAGAGCTGTCCTGGAAGAGGGGCAACCTGGACAGAATCCAGCACCCTGACCAGGACTAGAATGCAGTGTGCCAGCGCCGCAAGGTGGAGGATTAGCCTATTGAGCCGTGGCACCGGCTCGAAGTTACAGCTATTTCTAAGTGCTTGCAAAAGATGTATCATTCTTGAGCACTACTTTAAAGTTAAATAAGTTTCTCAAAAACAAGTAAAACTAATTTTGAGATGAATGACTTTGAACAGCTCTCGTCTCCACTGTTGAGGAACAGGTTTTTATGTGTGTGTTCAAATTGTTGGACTGTTTACTTAGTATAAAGTTGGTCTTCTGTGTATAAAGTTAATTGAAACTGGATCTTAGTGGAGAATGAGACTGGAAATGAGAAAGGGCGGAAGAGGAGAGGTGGGAGTGTGAGTGGGAGGGCAGGTATAGTGGGTAGAATCACTATTTTCCTGAAGTTGTACTTACGAAATGCATAAAGTTTGTATACCTTAAATAAAAGGTTTCTTAGGGGGAAAAAAAAAAACAGTTGTTGGGCTTGAGATTATTCATATGGTCTTTAATATGGTCCACAGGCTTGTGGCTTCAGCCTGGTCAAACCCTGGATCTTGTAGACATTTGGGGAGTGAACCAGCAGATGAAAGATCTCTCTTGCTCTCTCACTCCAATTCTCTCTTTGTCTCTTCCTCTCTGTTGATCCAATCCCATTTAAAAATAAATAAAATATATGGCTCTTAGTAGATAATCTCTTGTCTGTCAGAAACTTTTACAATAAGCCAAACATTCTTGTGATCCAATCCATTTACCACATGTCTTTGTAGTTTCAAGAGATCAAAAGTCACTTGTGCACTGAAGCTCTTACAAGTCCTTGTGTCTGACTCTTCTGTCTTTGCTTCAGAGTAATGATGGAGACTGAGTATTGAAATGATGAGCCATAACCTGGAAGCTACCTGGGTTACTAACAATAGCCTCAAGAGCAGCTGCCCTGGAATGCTGTTTGACCTAGAGTGAACTTGGCATGAGTCAGAAATATGTGTGAGCTGCTGTAACCTGGGATTGTTTAGATCACAGTATAAGTCTAGCCTTATGCTAATTATCTCTGAAAGCCTGTTTTCATTTGTATCACAACTCTGAACATTACAGGAACAATGTTTTGATTAGGATGGTAATTTATTAGGTTTTTGATGGTAATAACTCAATTATTGATGCAGAAACACTGGCCTCCTACAAGACAACCTTCCCTATTCCTCTCACCCTTAGCTCTTCTTCAGGCAGAACCAAACTTCAATTCCAAAAGGTGAAAAATGCTAGCTATTTTCAATGATACGCTAGATCCTGCTTATACTGGAGCTGTTTTTACAAGCCAGTTGATGTGACACTGGTAGCTTAAAATTGGCCATGGTGGGAGTATTTACACCAAGAGAAGTGGCAAATGCTGCACGTTAGCCGCCCCTCTTGCCCTGAATCCCTACCCACTGTCCCACCCCTATCAAACCCCCCTGCAGAGAGCTGGTTGTTGAACATTTAAAAACACATCCCTGATTACTGTCTGTTTAGGTTTTCTGCAAATATGAAATGGGCACCAGTATTGAATAATAACAGCATTAATTGAACAAAACTTCAAAAAGATTTCTTTACCTTGAAACTACTTATATGTCAAAAAAAAGGTGTATAAATAGGACCACTTACAGACCACAGTGCCAGTTGCAGCAGTATTCATAGTAATCCAAACTGGTTCCTATTCAAATACTTACTAGCAAATAGAGAGCAGGGAAAATAACTTAGAACTACAGAGATAACTGCAAATCTCACAAATATAACGAGTGAAAGGAGTAAAGAGACTCCATAGTGTATAGTTCATTTAAAGTTCAAAATAGATAGAACTAAGTCAAGTTAAACATTATACAACTAGTTTCATTTGGAGAAGTTAATGATGGAAAAGGAGCCTATACAAGACTTCTTGGGGGGCCAGCTCTGTGACGCAGTGGGTTAATCCTCCACCTGCAGCACCAGCATTCCATTTGGGCGCTGGTTCTAGTCCCGGATGCCTCTCTTCCAATTCAGCTCTCTGCGATGGCCTGGGAAATCAGTAGAAGATGGCCCAAGTGCTTGGGCCCCTGCACCCTCATGGGAGACTGGGAAGAAGTACCTGGCTCCTGGCTGCAGATCAGCACAGCTCTGGCCGTTGTGGCCATCTGGGGAGTGAAACAATGGAAGGAAGACCTTTCTCTCTGTCTCTCCCTCTCACTGTCTGTAACCCTACCTCTCAAATAAATAAATAAAACCTTTTTAAAAAAAAAAAGACTTCTTGGGCCGGCACTGCGGCTCACTAGGCTAATCCTCCGCCTTGCGGTGCTGGCACACCGGGTTCTAGTCCCAGTTGGGGTGCCAGATTCTGTCCCGGTTGCCCCTCTTCCAGGCCAGCTCTCTGCTGTGGCCAGGGAGTGCAGTAGAGGATGGCCCAAGAACTTGGGCCCTGCACCCCATGGGAGACCAGGATAAGTACCTGGCTCCTGCCATCAGATCAGCACGGTACGCCGGCCGCTGCGGCCATTGGAGGGTGAACCAACGGCAAAGGAAGACCGTTCCCTCTGTCTCTCTCTCTCACTGTCCACTCTGCCTGTCAAAAAAAAAAAAAAAAAAAAAAAGACTTCTTTGGTACTAATTAAATTCTGTTTCTTGATCTGGATGCTGGATGTTTTCAGTCTATGGGAATTTATCAAACTACATATACTTATGTATACTTTTTCATTGAAATGTTTTTTAATTTATTTATTTATGTGAAAGACACAGAGAGGAATAGGCAGAGTGACACAGTGCTATCTGGTTCATTTTCCAAATGACTGGAACAGCCAGGGTTGGCCCAGGCCCATGCCAGCTGCCAGGAACTCAATCTGGATCTTCCATGTGGGTAGCAGGGTCCCGGCTATCTGAGCCATCACCTTCTATCTCCCAGGGTGTGCATCACAGCAGGAAGCTGGAATCTGAAGTGCAGTGGAACCCAGGCACTCTGATAGAGGATGGGGCATTTTAACCAGCTGTGCCGAATGCTTGCCCCGTCCTGTTTCTATTATTTTGTAAAGGGAGTTGATGAGAGACAAAAGACTGATTTTGCTTTCCCTTTCTACATTAAGATAGGATTACATGAGACCCAGATGCCCAGAGCCATGGCAGCCATCCCTTGCCATGCCACTACAGGCCTGAGGAGATTAATAAACAGAGCTAGAAGCCTGATGATAAGGCTGAACCAGTGCTCCCATCCTAGAAGCCCTCCAGGTCTCTTCTTCAGGAAATAATAAATAGCAATTTCGGTAGGCCAAGTGTAGATATGTCATAAAAATTATTCATTTTGATTTTGGATAAAGGAAGCCCTTGGCACCATATGAAGAAACAGTTTAAAGACAAGATTACAAATGATGAACTTATTTGGGTGAACGATTTTCAACACTGCACCAAATAACCAACAACCTTTTCCTCATCATACTATTTATTAACTCTGGTCTCCTATGGCACTCCCACCTGTCCCAGCTCAGTTGTCACTTGCTCAACAGCAGTCAGAATTTCCATCCCCAAGCTACCTGTTTCCCTCTCAAATTGTACCTTTTGTCTATTTGTTTCTGTTCCAGATCACAGGCTCTGCAAGAGAGACCTTTTCCATTGTGCCAATGTGGCAGCCCTGGGGATTAAGGCCTGGCTGGGTGTGCACAATCAATGGGTCCTTTTAAAATCAAGGGACAAAGAAGGAATTTACGTTCTCAGCAATACTGAAGCTTTCCCGGCCTCTCCTGTGCTTCAGTCACCACATTGCTTCTTTCTGTGCCACATAGGGACCATGCAGGTCTGTAGTGTTGGCAGTTTGTCCCCACATACTTGCTCTTTGAATTGAAGAGCATACCTTATTATCAAGTTTTGTCCTAAAAGTGGCCCTTGCTTCTTTAATTTTCCTATCTCTGTTAATGTGTTTTCCATTGCTATAACAAAAATATCCAAGATGAGGAATTTATAAAGAATAGCACTTTATTTGGTTCACAACTCTGGAGGCGGGGATGATCCAGAGCATGGTATTGGATTTGCTTGGCACCTGGCAAGAGTCCTCTTGCTGCATCACAATATGGTAGAGGGTATCATACCTCAAGACAGACGACTGCACTAGCCCAGGTCTCTCTTCTTCATTTTATAAAGCCATTAATGACATCACAGGGTCATCCATCATCCTCACAACCTCATTTAATCCCTGTCATCTCCCAGTGGTTAAATACCAGCAACATTATGTTTATAAGGCACAAACTTTTGGGAGATACATTCAAAACACTGCCTTATCTAATTGTCCTATTTTGACAAGAGGATTTTAAGAATCAAAAAATAATCTTCCCTCACTGTATCTTTAAACATTTTCAAAATAACACATTGACAAGTACCCAATTTACATGGTGAGAAAACAGAACTGTAACTTATTAAGCCTGACATTTGGCTGATCGAAATTACAGCATCGCAAATCCAGTGCAATTAATACTTGTTAGAGAAGTTAAAATATAGACATATGAGAGCATGGTTTGACCCACAGCATAAACAAATTCTGATTGAAATAGGACACATGCCCAAGAATGTGGACAAGAAGCTGTCTTCTCTCCTAATCAATTTAGTGAATATGATTTGCCAAGCCTGCCCATGAAATAAAACATGTCTTTGAAATACAAGGTGGAAGTTCTAATAGTCCCTCTATACCCTTTCCAGTTGGCATAACTACCCGGGAATCCCTGTGACATGCTCTGCCCTCTGGTCATCTGTCTAAAAATACTTCATTGCTAATACTGCTATAGGGTGAAGATTTTGACACAGTTTATTAGATTTGGCTATAGCTTTTTCCCCCATCCTTGTCTTTTTTTATTTAGTTTCAATGATGCTCTGAACTCTTCCCCTCAAAAATTGAATCTGACAATTGCAAGCTAAAGAGATTTAAAAAGAAGAAATGGTCTCAAAGCTTTCCTTCAAGCCTGGTTAGACAGACTTAATGTATCTTTAGTTCAGCTGTGGACTAGAAAGCACACACAAGGTATAGAGTAAATTGAAAGGCAATGGAATGGAATGGCTTTACCTTTTCTCTAAATATTTAGTGATGTTTCTCTTCTTTTATTCTGTTTAAAACCACCAACTAGCCATTCGCTATCTGATGTGACCTCTGGTATTGAAGTATTTATAGAGAAAAACTCTTTAAAAACTAAAAATAGTACAAAGAAATCATTAGTAGATCATGGGAGAATATAGAACTAGCAAACTGTAGGATGGTGTGAACCTGCAGAAATATATAAAGAAAAACCTTGAGTAGTTTTTCTGTAAAGATGGATGAAAAATGGGGTATTAGCTGGAAGGTCATGAGTCAGAGAATTTTTTATGTGTAAAAAAATAAAAGCATATAAGAATCATACAGAAAGGTAAAACCAATGCTGTGGGGGAGAAGAGAGAGTTGCCAGAGTGATGTCCTTGTGCAGGCAAGAAAGGGTGGCAGTTGAATTCATAAGGTGAGGCAGTTCACTCTAAGAAAAAGGAATGATGGAAGACAGCATGGGGACAGACGCAAGGCAGGGATATAGGAATGTGCCATTTTATGGCTTCTGTTGTCTTAATGAAACAAGAAGCAATAATATTAGCTGAGAGTGGGAATGAGAGTGGAAAGAAGATATTAAATGGTTGCCTAAGAGAACAGAATAGTGAATGGTTTCAAAAAACAACAACAACAACAACAACAAAAAAAACAGAAAACAACAACAACAACAACAACAACAACAACAAAAAACAAAAAAAAACAAAAAAAAACTAACCACTCAGCAGCTCCAAGGACTTGTGATTGGTTTGTGGTCACGAATATAATGTGAAACTAGTCAGGGCAACAGTATGTTTTTCTCCATCTGTGAGTAGCTGGCGGGGTGTAGGCAAGGTGTGTGTGTGTGAGAGAATGAAAGGAGAAAGGAATAATGTGTTCATAGAGTATGCAAGAGTGTAATTATAGTAGTATATTCTCCTGAGCTAGAACAGGAGAGGAGAGGACACGGAAAAACTGGTAGGATCAATGGACTTCAGATAACTGGGGCTGAAGAACTGTCAAATAAGGGCCACCAAAAAGCTATCCTCACTGCTACAAAGGATTCTGATATTAGCACAAACAGAGAAGCAAATTGTCAATAGATACACAGCAGAGATAGTCACCCCATTGTTTAAGGCTGCCATGGGAATAGACAACTCAACTAGAGCTGTCTTATAGGAGAAAAAACTAGGAAGAAAAAAAAAATGGGAAAAGGACAGAGTAGAGCTCCTAGTTATAACCATATGACAATGTGGACAGGGGAAGTAAGATATAACTAGAAAGAAAACCATCCATGAAACAAAATTTTTTATGCCTTCCATAGCAATGACTAAGATTCATAAAAGCAAAGATTGTTGTTTTGGAAAGCTCCCAGAATTTTTCAGCTCCCACCATTTTACAGACAAATAACTAAGACCCATAGACACAAGAGGATGTGACATAAAAGTTACACAGCAATGCACAGATAGCTTGACTCACTTTTTAATAAGAAACATATTGTCTTTATGTCAGATGAACCATATGAAACTGGCATTTTAAGGGTCAAAAATGGCCGAATATTGCCAATTCCATATTGCTTAACCAGGTATACTCCAGTTTTCTTTCCACTATAACAAAATGTCAAGAAAGAGCAGACAGCAATGTTTTATAAAATGAACTATTATCTACCTGTTGCCCACAAACTGTCTGAATTGTATCAACAAAATGTTTGCAGGCAGGTATGTGGAGTTTGCAACAAAGAATCTTCTAAAAATAAAGTGAAATTTAACCCCTTCTGAGGATCTGATCAAGAATGCAAAGGTAGGGCGGGTGCCATGGCTCACTTGGTTAATCCTCTACCTGCGGCTCTGGCATCCCATATGGGTGCCGGGTTCTAGTCCTGGTTGCTCCTCTTCCAGACCAGCTCTCCGCTGTGGCCCAGGAAGGCAGTGGAAGATGGCCCAAGCGCTTGGGCCCCTGCACCCACATGGGAGACCAGGAAGAGGTACCTAGCTCCTGGCTTTGGATTGGCACAGCGCCAGCCGTAGTGGCCATTTAGGGAGTGAGCCAATGGAAGGAAGACTTCTCTCTGTCTCTCTCTCACTGTCTGTAACTCTACCTGTCAAATTAAAAAAATTTTTTTTTAAATAATAAAATTAAAAAAAAAAAAAGAATTCAAAGGTAGCGGGTAAGGGCAGCCATCTGGTGCTGCGACCAAGAGATTAGTGATAACCCCCAAAGCTAAATTAAGATGACCTAGGAGAGGTGTAAGTGGATTACAGTTATAAATATAATGCTTGTGGATAAAGAATTGCTCTGTTTATTAGGAGAAGAGGGGTCAGCAGAGTGTCTATAAAAGGAAAACACAAATCCAAGAAGACAGCTTTGTAGACTTCTCCTGCCCATCCTCATAGAGATCCTGGAAAAGGATGTCAGTGGTCTACAGTCAGTGCGTTCATGTCACCGACTCTGAAAGATCCAGTCCCCCTGTGAAGATAACCTGGCTTCTCATTTGGATATGGCCACAAAGAGAAGCTGCCATTAGCAAGAGCACACATACTTGGAATTCTGGTGGCTCTATTTCTCACAGACATTCGTAAAGCAGCATTATTGTTTTGTCATATGTAAATCTATATATTTATTAAATGTGGCTAACGTGAACTGATGATTGAGAAAAAAAATGAAGTAGATCTTGTCAGTGCTGTCGTATCCCCTGAGTGATCCTAAAAAGACTTATGTCACCTGCCAGGGTATTCCTGTGTCTCTTGGCTCAAGGGTTGAGGGAGGGGCTCAGTCTGCAAGCTGTGAAAACTGGAGGGGCCAGGGAGTTAACAGTGCAGATGTGATCCTCAACTCATGAGGGGCATGTGCTGGTTGAAAAATATTCCACTTCCTTATCACTCTGTGAGAAAACTGAAACATATTCTACACGGTTTCCCTGATGGTTTTCAAGAGGTGTGCTTTTGAGGAAACTCAAACCAAGATAAATCAGCATGATGTAAAATCAGTTTCCTCAACCTTCAAAACCAAACCAGGGTTATGGTATACTCAACAGGGTATGGAAGGTCACACAAGAGAAGCTGTCTGCAACATGACCTGGATTTTGCCCGAAGAACTACTACGTGTCCCAAAGTTCATGCAATTTTACCATAGCCCCCTTGAATAAGAACTTCAAGAGGGGCCAGTGCTGTGGTGTGGTGGGTAAAGCTGCAGCCTGCAGTGCCGGCATCCCATAGGGAAGCCAGTTCGAGTCCCGGCTGTTCCACTTCTGATCCAGCTCTCTGCTGTGGTCTGGGAAAGCAGTAGAGGATGACCAATGTGGGAGACCTGGAAGAAGCTCCAGGCTTCAGATTGGTGCAGCTCCAGCCGGTCAATTGGGGAGTGAACCAGGGGATGGAGGATCTCCCCCCGCACCCCCCACCGCCTCTCCTTCTCTCTGTGTGTAACTCTTTCAAATAAATAAATAAAATATTTTAAAAAAAATCAACAAATGGACTTTGCCTTACATAGAGTTCCTCTAAGGTCTATTATGTATAAGCATTAGACAGTGCATATGAGTCAGGTAAACTATATTTTATTGTCTTCCCACATTTATTTGGAGGTCACACTTCTCATAACTAGATTCATCAGTGAAAAGACAAAACCAAAGCCCAAATCCATTACACATTGATCTGATATGGCCAGGAAGTACATGAAAAGGAGCAGAGAAAGGAAATGAATATAAAAGCATGCTGAAAATGAGGCTAGAGAGTGGTAAAAGACCAAATTAGTAGCTATCATAAGAGATGTAAGTGTAATAGACAGCAGAGTTGGAATCCCAAGATAGCTAAGTGTTATGCATACTCTATTATTCAGTTTTCACAGTAATGCTACAAGATTGTTTTTGTTGTCCCATTTTGCAGGTAAGGAAAACAAGCTTGAGGTTAAATCCAAGGTACATAGCTGGCAAACAGTAGAGGTAGGATTTTGTCTCAGCAGTCTTGAGTCCTGAATCCATGCTCTGGAACGGTTCTGCTTCATTGCTCTTCTCTCTGTTGGACGTGGCAACAGACAGCTGGGGCAAGTTTTGCTTTAGAAGGTTTTATGTCAGAAAGGTGCCAGCACGAGGAGGAGATGGAAGATCCACAAAATAAGGCAGGATATGAGACAAATCTGTTCATGCCGGTAAATGCTGAGGCTATTGAAATGCTGAGAAGTTATCAATCTGGAGGTTTCCAGCATGCTGGAGACTGGCTTCAAGAGGAACCCACCTTCAGCATTATACTTCATTCATGGGAACACACCCTACTAGAGAAGTTTGGAGTCATGAGGAATGGAGACTGTCCCCAGCTTTCTCTTGTGAAAGTACAGGTTAAAGGCTGTGCTTGAAGAAAATGAGAGCATGCATATAACCGTAGTAGGTGAAGTAGAGGATAATACCTCATAACTGGAATGTCTAAAAGTAAAAGGTAATCAACACTGGATGTTAGTGAGGATACAGAACAACTGGAAATCTCCTCCTCTGTTAGCGCAGGTATAAAGTGGTACAACTAGGCGGCTGTTTTTCTTAAAATTAAAAATCAGCTTTAATGCTTGATAATTATAATCCTCAGTGTTTAATCAAAAGAAACAAAAATGTGCAAGATTATTCACAGAGGCTAAATTCATAACAGCCAACATTTGGGTACAGGTTGAGTATTCTTTATGCAAAATGCTTGGGACTAGAAATGTTTCTGATCTTGGAATTTTTGAAATACTTGTATACCTGAGTACATTATGAGGTATCATGGGGATGGGAACATTAAATTCACTTATGTTATATAAATACCTTACACACATAGCCTGAAGGTAATTTTATACAATATTTTTTTAGAGCACCTGTGTTTGGATTGTCGCTATTTTAAAGATTTATTTACATAGAAGGGAAGGGGGGAAAGAGAGAGAAGAAGAGGGAGAGAAATCAATCTTCCAACTGCTAGTGATTGTCACAACAAACTGTCACAACAGCCAGGGCTGGACTAGGCTGAAGCCAGGAGACAGGAATTCCATCAGGTCATCCTTTATAATTCAAACATCAGGCATAAAATGTATAGATCAATAAATTGTATAACAATACTTTGGGATACTATATGGCAAAATCCAGCAGTGATCATATAAAACAATGACTCTCTGAGGCATATTAATAAGCAAAATAGTATATACTTTCTCAAACAGGCTAAATTAATTAATGATGACAGAAGTCAGACCAGTGGTGGCCTTGGGGATGATAGTAAGTTAACTGGAGGGAGGCATAAAGAATATTCTAGAGAAAGAGAGAGAGAAATGTTTTATTTTGATTAGAGTGTAGGTTATACATATTTCAGATCTATTCCTTTTACTTAATGTAAATTATACGTAATTTTTTAAGGGAAAAAAAGAGAACTGCATCAGTAGACTCACTCATGATAACGTTTCAGTACAGCTGGGTAAATCCGCTGTTGTAGTTTCTGATTCAGCTGGAGTTGTTGAGCAGTACTATTACATGAAGAAGTTCCATGTCCTCATTTTCTCTCCACAAAATCATTTCTCAAGTTCATGCTGCTGTCATTTCCCCCCAGGAATCACTACTGAAACTATAGATGACACTTTTGATTTCCCTTCAAGTACAAAGTCTTATCACATATATTCTTGTAGACAGAATATTGAATCTAAATTACAGTTGTACCTCCTATACTAAAGAATCCTCTTTCTATCTGGCACAGTTGCTAATTCCCCCACCATCTGAGAGGTTCACAATAGAATTTTCTTGGTAGGAACTAATAGATAGAAATTATGCACTAACATAAAAAACACTCCAATCTAGGGTAAATTGATTTTTCTTCAACATGTAAGTAATTGAACACAGAAGTTAAGTCATTATGAGAGGAACTAAACTGAAAATTTTCATATGATGTATTAAAGAAATAGCTATTGTTTGAGGGGTTAAGAAATGTACAATGAAGAAAATTGAAAAAATGAAGAAAAAAGTTAGGTAGATTAAATTTTAAATGTTTACCTTTGGCTTAAAGAATTGCCTTACACATGTAATCTCATTTAATTCTCATGACAGTCCTGTGATGTAGACATTATCATAGCACAATTGACAGATGAGAAAACTGAAGTTCACAAAAACTAATATGCCCAAAGTTCAGAACTAATAAAAGGCAGAAGCAGAATCTCTCCCCAGGTCTACATAACTCCATAAACTACAGCTTTGCTACCTTACAGTAACAGATGTTTACCAAAGTGCCTACTGCTCTAAGTACTAATGATTTGAGTGTGGAGAATGACCTCCATTCCCTGCACTGCTGGAGTTTATACTCTGTTGGGGAATGGGGTGGTTTTAAACGATGTCGACACAGTCTGATGATCTTCTTTTTGATAAGCTGAGCTTAATTTCCCTCCCTCTAGGTGTAGACTGGATGTAGTGACTTGGTTTTTTTTTTTATTTTTTAATTTTTGACAGGCAGAGTGGACAGTGAGAGAGAGAGACAGAGAGAAAGGTCTTCCATTTTGTCGTTGGTTCACCCTCCAATGGCCGCTGCGGCTGGCGAGCTGCGGCCGGCGCACCTCGCTGATCCGAAGCCGGGAGCCAGGTGCTTCTCCTGGTCTCCCATGGGGTGCAGGGCCCAAGGACTTGGGCCATCCTCCACTGCACTCTCAGGCCATAGCAGAGAGCTGGTCTGGAAGAGGGGCAACTGGGACAGAATCTGGCGCCCCAACTGGGACTAGAACCCGGTGTGCCAGTGCTGCAAGGCGGAGGATTAGCCTAGTGAGCCACGGCACTGGCCGTGACTTGTTAACATATAGAATAAGTCGAAGTGGTATGTCAGTTCTGGGTCAAGAGCATAACACAATTAGATGTCCCCTACGCTCTCTTTGCTCTCTTTGATCATTTGCTCTGGGGGGTTGAGGTGAGGGGAGAACAGCTGCCATTTTAGGAGGACACTCAAGCAGCCCTAAGGGGAGGCCCAGGAGGCTAGGAGCTGAGATACCCTGACAATGGCTCTGTGATGAGTTTGAAAGCAGATGCCCCACCCCCAGTGTTATCTTCAGGATCAATTCCCTAACTACAATCTCCTCAGATTCCTTGAGCCAGAGACATCCAGCAAGTGGCTCCCTAATTCTTGATCTGTGAAAACTGTAAAAAAAGAAATCTATGTTTTAAGCCAACAAATTTTGCAATAATTTGCTACTAGAAATCAAACCAACAAAAATACATACATTATAAGCCAATGCTCTCAGAGGCATCAGAGAGAAAACAAAGGATTCAAAGGAAGGCAGAGGTGCCGGTATTGTATCAGGTATGGGAAACAAGAAGGCATCTCTGACGGTTTAACATTTCATTTCCAATGGATGAGAATAAAGAAGGATTCATTGGATTTCACAGCACAGAGGCAGCTGGTTCCCTTGACAAATCAATTATAGTAGAATGATGGAAACCAAGGCCTAATTAGAGTAATATAAGAAAAATGGATATTAAAAACATTTTTAAAGATTTATTGATTTACTTGAAAGGTAGAGTGTGGGGAGAGGAGGGTGGGGAGAGAAAGATCTTCCATTCACTAGTTTACTCCCCAAATAGCCACAGTAGCTAGGACCAGACCAAGCTGAAGCCAGGAGCCAGGAGCTCCATCTAGGTTTCCCATGTGGGTGGAATCAGCCCAAACATGTGTGCTATCATCTACTGCCTTCATAGGTGCATGAGTGGGGAGCTGGATTGGAAGTAGAGCAGCCAGGACTTGAAGTGACACTCTGATATAAGATGCCACTATTGCAAGTGGTGGCTTAACCCACTGTCCTGCAATGCTATCCTCCTCCATATATGTTGTTAAATCTTAGTTGGAAAGAAGAGAAGTAGTACTAGTGTATATATGTATATATGAGTATGGGGGAAATCCATGAGAAAGGAGACAATGGCCAAAGAGAGGGTGTGCAATCAGCAATACAAATCAGCTCACTAGACAAGAATGATATTTCTTGCACTATGGTTATAAGAGATCAGGGAGGCTGAGCACAAGGGTAGGTTTATGTGAACTTCTGCAGAAAGGAGAATAAGGAAACTCCTGGTTGATATTTTTGTTAATAGGGGAAAATTCCCTCCATAAATGCATTTTAATGTTAAATTATATGAAAACATATTAACCAAAAAGAACCCCCTAATTGTGTTAATTTTTAATTTATTGATTTGTGGTTTTGAGTCTTTCTTATCTTCCATACTCATGTGTTGTAACTTTCCATGACTATGAGCAAGTTCTCCAATGTTATCTTCTAATATTCTTATATTTTCTTATACTGTCTTATTTAGCTCTTGATCTTCATTTTAAGTTTCTATGCAGAGGAAGAGATAATCTTTCTACAGTGAGCTTCCATCCCTTCATCTTCTCCACATTAATTGAAAATGCTACTTGGGGGCCAGTGCTATGGCATAGCAGGTAAAGCCACTGCCTGCAGTGTGGCATCCCATTTGGGCACCCATTCAAGATCCGGATGCTCCAATTCTGATCCAGCTCTCTGTTATGGTCTGGGAAAGCAACAGAAGATGGCCCAAGTCCTTGGGTCCTTGCACCCACATGGGAAGACCTGGAGGAAGCTTCTGGCTCCTGGCTTCAAATTGGCATAGCTCTAGCCATTGCGGCCAATTGGGTAGTGAACCAGTGAATGGAGGACCTCTCCTTCTCTGCTTCTCCTTCTTTCTGTGTAACTCTGACTTTCAAGCAAATAAATAAATCTTAAAAAAAATGCTAATTATACGAAGTTAAATCTAATTAATTTAATTCATGTTTCTGGACTGTCCATTCTTTCCAATAATACATTAGTCTATTCCAGTGTCTAGATAATACTCTTTCACTATTGTGAAACAGAAAATATATTCAGAATAGGGCATTCAACATGAATGTGTAATCTAATGAATGTCTAACATGAACTCTCAGGTCACCATCATTTAAACTGAAATAGAACATTATGAGTCCCATAAACCATTGAATGCCCTTTCCCATTTATAACCTCTTTCCCTTCCCTACATGAAATTGCCTTCTTGGATGTTGGGAATTTTATTTTCTTTCTTTTTTAAAAAATATATATGTATATTAACAATATAGTTAAATGTAAATAGGTTGAGCATCACTAATCTGAAAATTCAAAATGCAAAATGATCAAAACTTCAAAACCTTTTGAACATCAGCACAATGGCACAACTGGAAAATCCCACACCAGACCTCCTGGTTAAAATCAAAACACAGGCATACTAAAATCATCATAGAAAATTATCTTTTACTAATAGTATTAAGAACTTAATAAGTAAAATTATTAGCTCCTTAAAGTCATTTCTTTATTATGGGTAAAAAACTAAATAACATTGTTAGATTACCTACTAAACATTTCTTGTTTTCAATTAACAGCAAAGGGCAAGTGTATGAATGAGGCTTAACCAAAATAATTATTACAAGCTCTTTGCTAATAGCTATATTCATATAAACATTAATTCTGAAAAAGTGAGCATGTATAATAAGAATCTACACTCAGTATCCATTCCCATGTGTATATTCTGTGGTAAATTTCTTCTTTCAACATAGTAAAAAAGACTTCAACTCTTGATAGCAACATTTCAAGAGAATCTCTTATGGAGCTATTGATATCACCAGGCACACAATTTCTGTATGTTTCAGACACTAGGCATTGAAATATCAAAAATGACTTCTCTAGATTTATGGAAATACGTAGCTCTTCATGTGCTGTTAGCGCAGGGCACAGGCAGATGAAAAAAGTACACATTAAATAACCCTTCTAGAATTCCTTTCGTCTCTGCTTTATTTTCCCAAAGCCAAGAAATCATATAATACAGTTTAAAATTTTAGGCCAATATTTATAAAAGACAAATAGTTCACCTATACTTCTTGAGGTTTTATATAAAAAGCAAAATGTATGTACTCTTCTATTAATTCCATTTCTAATCTGAATTTAAAATAATATCCTCTCAGTCAAAAGTAAAATACTATTCAGCCCCACAGTATACTGAGGTGTATATGCCATATACATTATCAGTCACATAAAACTGGACATACACCATGAATATATCTACCTTTGTTTAGAAATATATATATACATACACACATATGAACCTGGACTAGTCATCCATATTTTAAATGTTAGAGAGCTTCCCTTTTTTAGGTATAAAAAGATAGATGACTATATGTCTTAGTTCTTCTCTTGCCATACCATCGTCATATCCCTTAGAGATACTAAACCATATAGACATTGAATAGTAACTTCTGCTGAACAAGACCTTTAACATGCTGTAACGACTAGCATGGACATACATGAAAGTATGATGCATTTCCAAGTCCACATAGCTATTTTTCCCCAAAAGTATGAATAGATATACCAGGTTCTTCCATTTCTGTCCCTACCACTACATGATGATGTGAACTTCCATTTCAACAATCCAAAGCAAAGGTTGAAGGAACTCTAAGAACTTCCCAGTTTCAGAAAACTGGATTTCCACATGCAGAAGCATGAAGCAAGACCCCTACCTTACACCTTACACAAAAATCCACTCAACATGGATTAAAGACCTAAATCTATGACCTGACACCATCAAGTTATTAGAGAACATTGTAGAAATCCTTCAAGATATTGGCACAGGAAAAGAGTTTCTGGAAAAGACCCGGGAGGCACAGGCAGTCAAAGCCAAAATCAACTATTGGGATTGCATCAAATTGAGAAGTTTCTGTACTGCAAAAGAAACAGTCAGGAGAGTGAAGAGACAACCGACAGAATGGGAAAAAATATTTGCAAGCTATGCAACAGATGAAGGGTTAATAACCAGAATCTACAAAGAGATCAAGAAACTCCACAAAAACAAAACAAACAACCCACTTAAGAGATGGGCCAAGGACCTCAATAGACATTTTTCAAAAGAGGAAATCCAAATGGCCAACAGGCACATGAAAAAATGTTCAAGGTCACTAGCAATCAGGGAAATGCAATACAGAAATCTACCAACAATAGATGCTGGTGAGGATGTGGGGAAAAAGGGACACTAACCCACTGTTGGTGGGAATGCAAACTGATCAAGCCACTATGGAAGTCAGTCTGGAGATTCCTCAGAAACCTGAAGATAACCCTACCGTTCGACCCAGCCATCCCACTCCTTGGAATTTACCCAAAGGAATTTAAATTGGCAAACAAAAAAGTGGTCTGCACCTTAATGTTTATTGCAGCTCAATTCACAATAGCTAAGACCTGGAACCAACCTAAATGCCCATCAACAGTAGACTGGATAAAGAAATTATGGGATATGTACTCTTTAGAATACTATACTGCAGTAAAAAACAATGAAATCTGGTCATTTGCAACAAAATGGAGGAATCTGGAACACATCATGCTGAGTGAAATAAGCCAGTCCCAAAGGGACAAATACCATATGTTCTCCCTGATCGGTGACAACTGACTGAACACCAAAAAGGAAACCTCCTGAAGTGAAATGGACACTATGAGAAATGGTGACTTGATCAGCATAGCCCTGACTGTTAATGAACAACTTAATACGTTATCCCTCTTAGTATTTTTTTGTCTGTTCTACTTAATATGACTGGTTTAATTCTGTAATTAATACACAGTTATTCTTAAGTGTTGAAAATTAACTGAAATGTGATCCCTGTTAAACATAAGAGTGGGAATAAGAGCGGGAAGAGATGTATAATTTGGGACATGCTCAAGCTGACTTGCCCCAAATGGTAGAGTTAGAAACATACCAGGGGATTCCAATTCAATCCCATCAAGGTGGCATGTACCAATGCCATCTCACTAGTCCAAGTGATCAATTTCGTTCACAATTGATCATAATGAAAGGACTAAGAGTCAAAGGGATCACATAAACAAGTCTAGTGCCTGCTAATACTAGCCGATAGAATAAATAAAGGGGAGAGTGATCCAACATGGGAAGTGAGATACACAGCAGACTCATAGAATGGCGGATGTCCTAAACAGCACTCTGGCCTCAGAATCAGCCCTAAAGGCATTTGCATCTGGCTGAAAAGCCCATGAGAGTATTTCAGGCATGGAAAGCCAAGACACTCTGGGGGGGAAAAAAAAAAAACTAAATGAAAGATCTCTGTGAGTGAGATCCCAGTGGAAAGAACAGGTCTTCAAAGAAGGAGGTACCTTTCTCTGAAGGGAGGAGAGAACTTCCACTTTGACTATGACCTTGTCTAAATATGATCAGAGTCGGTGAACTCAAAAGGCTTCCATAGCCTTGGAAACTCATGACTGGAGCATAGGGAGATTACTGATGCCATAAACAGGAGTGTCAATTTGTAAAGTCAACAACAGGAGTCACTGTGCACTTACTCCTCATGTAGGATCTCTGTCCTTAATGTGCTGTACATTGAGATTTAATGCTATAACAAGTACTCAAATAGTATTTTTCACTTTGTGTTTCTATGTGGGTGCAAACTGTTGAAATCTTTACTTAATGTATGCTAAACTGATCTTCTCTTTATATAGAAAATTGAAAATGAATCTTGATATGAATGGAAGGGGAGAGAGAGCGGGAAAGGGGAGGGTTGCGGGTGGTAGGGAAGTCATTGCGGCAGAGGGGGGGAAGCCAATGTAATCCATAAGCTGTACTTTGGAAATCTATATTCATTAAATAAAAGTTAAAAAAAAAAGAACTTCCCAGTTTCAACATCTTTGATTCTATTATTGCCTAAAGAACTCTCAAGAGAATTATCTTCTCACTCAGGAAAGGTATCTCTTTGTTCATTTCTTCTAGGATATGTTTTGAAACACTGTTAAAATTAATTTTTAGTCATACTTATTATTTGTTGTTTTTTTAAGATTCATTTATTTAGTTGAAAGGCAGAATTACAGAGAGAGAGAGAGAGAGAGAGAGAAAGAGAGAAACAGAGAGACAGAGAGAGATTAATCTTGCATCTGCTGGTTCAATCCCAGGGCTGGGCCAGGCTGAAGCCAGGAGCCAGGACCTTCATCCAGGTCTTTTATGTGAGTGCAGGGGCCCAGGTACTTGGGCCATCCTCCACTGCTTTCCTAGGCACATTAGCAAGGAGCTGGATCAGAAGTGGAGCAGCCAGGACTTGAACCCATATGCAATGCATCACTGCAGGCAGTGGCTTAATCTGTTATACCACTGGGCCAATACCAGTGAGACTTATTTTTAAGTCAAGTCCCAATTCATTAACTCTAGGATTCAATTTATAATTTATAATACAATGCTATAACTCTCTGTAGGTATGAAAGAGGAATTTAGAAACTGTAGTATCTCATTTAACATCCTGAAATCAAATACAGTTTCCTTTCTTTATCTAATAGATTAACTCATGCTAAGAATCTTTTATCAAAATTCCTTTAACTATCCCTATTTTTAAAATTCTTGTCATTCAATGCATGAATGCAGTTATTTATAATGTAGGGCCTTGGCAAGAAATGGAATATATCAATCAAGTACAATTCTACAATGAGACTATAATTTGCATCACACAAAAGAGTAAAAAACAAAATTAAATAGCAAATGCCAGTGTCCTCTAATCTATAATGACATAACCAATGACAGGAATCTCTGAGGGAAATATAGAGAATATAAACTTTTTACCAGCTAAGCTTTAATTAAAAGGACATTCATGATGTTCTGGTTGTACGTCTATAATATGATGAAGAAGCTTCTTTAAATTTTTTGCTCTGGGACTGCCATTACTGAGATACAAGATTGGAGATGTGAGAGTGGCTTCAAAGGTAAAAAGTGAGTAGAAAAATAAATTCAATTTTGAAGATATGGGTAATAAAGCATGAAGATGGAGATACAAACATCTATTGGAAATACAGCTTCGATGCTAAGGGAAGAAGCTGGATTTGCAGACACAGATTTGATGATAAACATTCTAGAAATTGTACTAAGAGTCACAGGGATAGATATGATTATACAAGGAGAGTAACCTACGGAGAAAGGAGGAGAAAAATCTCAACAAAAGTGGAGAAAACGGAGGAATGGTGAGGGCAGACAGTCAAGAAGGGAGTAGTGCTGAATGTTGAGAAGTCAACCTAAAAGTAGGTTGTTTTCACTTTGGTCAGAACTTTGTCATGGGTGGGGTTGCAAGTAGAGAGGTATGAGAGGAAGGAGAATAATAATACCTTACCCCAGCAGAGCAAGGGCTTGGGTGATTACACGTATGCTTCATGATGTTTGCAGGGAAAGGTGAAGAGCACAGATAAGGAGAAAGATAACTGGTGGCAACTTGGTAGTATTTTTATGTTCAGGACAAGCATCCAACAAAGAAATACTCTGAATATACAGGTAAAAAGTAGGGTTTGTGTGCAGAAGAAAAGTAATGGATCAAGAAAGAGAGTAAGGAATCCAAGACCCACAGTTTGCAGTAGGACTGATGTTACTTATCTATGAGTATGAACATCATGGCAAGAGCAGGGGAGCAGAGAAGTCAGTCCCAGATGTTCTACATTCTCTGGGAGGTAGAAAGCAGGGTCCTATGCCAAAAGCAAGAGGAATAATGAGAAGATCTGTAGCCACACCATTGCTTGGGATTTCACAATCTTCCTTACCTAAGCTCTGACTCTTTACAGGCAGATAAAGAAATAGATGAAGTACATGTCAAATTGAACCAAATGCAATTTAGAGATAAGTAAGAGTTTAATATAGTACTCTTCTTTCCAATAATTACAGTAAGTCTTCATATTCTACTAGATTTACTTAAAATTTCATTGTATCTTACAGCTTTAAAAACACCTATGAGGGTACTTCAACAAAAAGTTAATGAAAATGGACTTAGAAGATTATTTTGATGCAAATTTTTTTTGAAAACCATGCACAGGTTTTTCATAGTACACAATTTCCATGACTTTTTGAATACTCTTCAAATATCAAGTGAAAGCCTAATCAACCATCATAGTTCCTAGCTGCTTTCCCATTATGATCATCATGAGAGTTCCTGACATCAATAATTTGTTTTAGAAAAGGATGTAAAAAACTATTTCATAATTATTAAACAGATTCAAGCTACTTTCTCCACAAATTGATGACTGCATCATTAAATTACGTCTAAATTACCATTGTGCTCATATGTGAGTATACTTGCACATGGCATGTATGACAACAAAATGCAAATAAAGAGTTTGGTGACATGTAAAGTTGAGCAAAGAATTTTAATGTTACACTTTCAAAATGGTTATGATAAAATGTGCTAGCTCAATTGAAGGAATCACAGCATCTGTTTTGTCAACTTTTCAAGTTTATCAAATATTTTTCTAGTATCTTCATTTCCCTCTGAGTGTATCTCCTTGGAATATGATCAAGCCTCCAAGTAAAGAGAAAAGTATTTGCTCCAGTTACAGAAATATTCAAAAGTTTCATTTTCAAGAGAAATGCTCAAAGATGAAATAAGATCACTACCTTAAAAGAAAAAAAAAATGTTCAAGGAGTACAAAGGGAAAGTGTTTCCATTGGTAAAACCTTTCTGCAGCAACACTGAAAATGGTAGCAGTCAACAAAACCTTTGTTAACTGACCATATGCTGTCACTTAGAAGAGTATATCTAATCTGTCAAAACAAACATCAAGATATTGTTGATAAAGCATAATGACTGTAGTTGATGGTGTCAGATTCTCAAAGGGCCACTCTGTAGAGCTCCAAGGTGAGAAGTGTAGTGTCCTGTTGCAGACTGACCCATCAGTCAAACGCCTATCAGACACCCAGCTGGTGAGAATCACTGGCCTAGGGGGCCTCACTCTTTTCCTGTATCTGTTCTGCATTCTTAGTATGAGGGCCTTTGCCTTGACACTTGCTATGTCATGGCTGAAATATTGCTGGCCTGTTTTCAGAAATCATGGCACTTTGTGAGCAAAATGAAGACCAGAGAAACCAAAAGGAAATAGGACTGGGGATTTGCTTATTGAGTCTGTCCCAGAAGCTACTTCAACAAGCTTACATTGCAATGCCTCGCTGGAAGGGAGACTAGGAGACGGAGTATTTGTGTTTTCTAACTTTAATGGGGGAAATACTGGCAGGAAGAAGTGATTTGTGAACTATTTTAGGGTACCCAGTCTACGGTGTCTTCTACACTGTGAGTCAAGAAGCATTCAACATGAACCTGTTGTAGATTCTTCATCTCCTTGCCATAATACACAAACATATCATGTGAATTATAACTCTAGCCTCACTGTATCCTATGACTTGCTTTCTTGGTCTAGTAGAGCCAGGTGATTTTCCCTTTGTGATAACTCTACTCATTCTTTTAAGAAAAATGTATTTCGAAGTGCAGTGTAACAGTAAAGTACACAAAGCAAACGTGTACATCTTGATTGATTTTAATAAGTTGAAAACACTCATGTAAGAAGAAACATAGTGTTAGAGCCATAGAAGCTTATTACATTTCTATCATATTTTTATTTAAATGCGTTCTATACAATCTATATGTGAATAAGAGCTTTGGAAACCTCTTTATGGATACTGAGTAGTAAAATCAAAAGACTTGGACTTTCAAATTATAAAATACGTCTCTTATTTTTAATTTGTATGATCTATAATATGTATGCTTTTTTAAAAGTATCACAAGGGGGCTGGCACTGTGGTATGGTAGGTAAAGCCACCACCTGCAGTGCCAGCATCCCATATGGGCACCAGTTCAAGTCCTGGCTGCTCCACTTCCGATCCAGCTCTCTGCTGTGGCCTGGAAAAGCAGTAGAAGATGGTCCAAGTCCTTGGGCCCCTGCAGCCACCTGGGAGACTTGGAAGAAGCTCCTGGTTCCTGGCTCCTGGCTCCTGATTTTGGATCAGCACAGCTCCAGCCGTTATGGTCAACCGGGGAGTGAACCAGTGGGTGGAAAACCCCTCTCTCTCTCCCTCTCCCTCTCTCCTTCTCTGACTCTCCTTCTCTCGCTGTGTAACTCTGACTTTCAAATAAATAAATAAATCTTTAAAAAAATTAAAAAATAAAAGTATCACAGACTGTCCTGTTGAGATTCTGTCACATTGTCAGTGAGCTAGGTAAAGTTGGGCCCTAATAATCCCAGATGAACTCTGCACTGTTCTACAGAGTTTAAATAAGCAAATAGATACTCGTGAGAGGTATATTTATGCATTTTTGAATCACCAAGCAGCTGCTGAAGATGTTATGAAAAAAATTCTTTATAAAATTATATTTAAATCAGGAGACAAAGGTGCCAATTCAGTTTAGCTTTACTAACAATAACATACGTAAAGCACAGTAAATTCACATACACTCTCACCCTGAGAACAAATTGAATCATTCCATAGATATAAAAAAATGAGTAGATAAGAAAATTGCTTTCCTGGTTTCATAAAATCAGTTAGAGATCTGGCTATACATCCCTATTTCAGATTTTCCCTCTCTCACTCTACTCTAGCCCCAAAAGGACCCTTGCCATTTTTCAAAGCAGCAAGCACAATCCCACCACTTCTGGTTGTACCTTCTGCCTGGAATTCTAGGCCTCTGCATTTCCATATAGCTCCCTTCCTGTCACTTCCTTCACATCTCTGCTGAATTCTATCCTAACAGTTTCAGTCTTCCTTAAGCACTCCCTAAGCTTGCTTACATTTTTGAGAGGAGACTTAAAGTATGGGTGTGATCCCTTGGGTAAGTTACTTAAACTCTCTAAACCTCAATTTCTTCATTGATGAAGATGTGAAGGTGTGAGTACATTTGCAATAGTGTCTGGTGAATGTTTAACTGGTTGTCCAAAAGGGAAGGAAAGGAAGGGAAAAAGAGGGGAGAGGAAGGAAAGAGAAGGGAGGGGAGGGAAAAGGAAAGGATATTAAGTGCAGCTTTGAGAACAGAGAAAGACAATAATATACCATAATATGATACAATAGATACAATAGATGTACATAACCACAAGGGAAGAGATAACAGTAAAATAGTAAGGAAGTGGTGAGTTTTAAATGTATATTATTTTGGTTTTTCATAAAACCCATTTAATTGCATGTTTATGTAATTTAATGTTAATAGTGACTCAAAATTAGCTGGCTGGGGCTGGTGCTGTGGCATAGCAGGTGAGGCTGCCGCCTGCAGTACCAACACCCCATATGTTGTTATGGGTGCTGGTTCGAGTCCCAGCTGCTCCTCTTCCCATCCAGCTCTCTGCTATGACCTGGGAAAGTGGTAGAAGATGGCCCAAGTCCTTGGGCTCCTGCACCCACGTGGGAGACCTAGAGGAATCTCCTGGCTCCCGGCTTCGGATCCATACAACTCTGGCTGTTGTGGCTAATTGGGGAGTGAACCAGCAAGTGGAAGACCCGCCCCCCCTTCTCCCCGCCTGCCTCTCCTCCTTTCTCTGTGTAACTCTGACTTTCAAATAAATAAATAAATCTTTAAAAAAATTCTCTGGCTGAAACCCGAGTGTGTCTGTGTGTGTGTGTGTACCCATATAGTACTTAATAAACCAAAGCTAGTACTTTTTATAGGGAAAAAATGACAATATTCTGTTTTTTTCTAAATAGATATTAATTCAAAGAACTATTGTGTTTTTGAATGTGTCCTTGTACAAGTGATGGCTAACAGCAGGTTTAACCACAGGACTATAGCAACAATTTTGATTTTAATATACAAAAACACTTAAGACATATTAAACTAAGAATTATCAAGTACTCTCAGCTAAGGAACCCCAGAAAATATGTCTCTAATAAGAAGGTAAGGACCTGCTAGTGATGACTATTGCGTAACAATGGATGCCTGGTCCCTTGATCAACACCTCACCCTGACAGATTTCCAAAAGGCTTGTCTGGACACATCCTCAAGTCATTACATAGCTAGATGGGCTTTACACTGAGGACAGGGTGAAGTCCTTCCACATCATCATCCAAATCCTAAACTGCTAACTCCTCTCAATTATGCTAAAATACCAGAAGGGAAATAAGTTCAAAAATAGGGAGAGATGCACTGGCATGTTGGCTTCAGTGTGAGGACAAGAAGAGGGTAAAAGTTCACATATAAAAAGGTATTGTTTAGTAAATACAGAGCAGAGATAAACCCAATTATCATCATGCAAAAAAATCAAAAGGCATCATATGAAATGTCTTGTCCTTTCGTATTCTCTGCTCATGTCCAAGCCACTGTCACGCTTTTACCTTTGTCTAACCTAATTGTGTGGGCACAATTTTATCCATGGTTCCATGGGTCACTGAAAGTTCTTCTTCCTATTCTTCCTGTCTTCCAAGATTAAGTTTAATTCTAGATTTCTCCCATCTCCGTGAAGCAGACAGGATAGCAGTGAAACTCAAGTGAAAAAACTTGCCTTGAGCCAAGCAGCCGGGAACTGTCATGCTAGTAAATTTCAAGTCTTGGAGCTTTCAACACCAATGAAACACAAATTGAATATACAGTGATAAACAGGTGAAATAAAGGCTGGACCTACCCTCAGAGATCTCTCAGTCCACCTTCTAGGATGCATCTACTAGAATGTGAAAATCTCTCCTTCCATTGGAAGGCCTCAAGAACATACCTAGCTGTGCTGTTTGCCATTCTGGCTGAATGAATCAGTTGTTCATAGGAGTTTCTGCTGGCAGCCATGCTGTCAAGCTCTTGGTAACTCTAGTATATTTGAACAATTCTTTAAGATCTCTATATGGTGTGCTTTCTTCTTTAGGGAACACTACATATGACAGAGTTATGCCTAATTCACAACTCTACCCAAGCAGGTGTCATTTTGCTTCATCTCCCTGCCTAGGCTGCATTTCTTGGGGACAGATGGCTATCAAACTGCTCTTCTTTTCAGATGCATACCAGATGCCCTCACAATTCAAAGTAAAATAAGAGCCTCTTAAAGGTGTCAGCATTTATACTTCTAGTTTTAAAACTCATCAATTATTTTGATGGGAAAATTTCCTATTAAACTTTTTTTCTAAAACATAAATTTTGCCTTTTTTACTTTTTCTTTCTTTTTCTTTTAAAAAAGATTTATTTATTTGAAAGAGTTACACAGAGAGGGAAGGAGAGGCAGAGAGAGTGAGAGAGAGAGCGAGAGAGAGAGAGAGAGAGGGAGGTCTTCCATCCACTGGTTCACTCCCTAGTTGGCTGCAACAGTCGCAGCTGTGTCGATCTGAAGCCAAGAGCCAGGAGCTTCCTCTGGGTCTCCCACATTGCTGCAGGGGCCCAAAGACTTAGGCCATCTTCTACTGCTTTCCTAGGCCATAGCAGAGAGCTGCATCAGAAGTGGAGCAGCCAGGACTCGAACTGGCACCCATATAGGATGCCAGCACTGCAGGCGGTGGCTTAACCCGCTACACCACAGCACCAGCCCCCCATTTTTACTTTTCCTATCCTTAGAAGTTAGTATTAGAGGTGACTTCAAGGGCACTACAAGCTAGACTTACCATGGCTGATAAGGATTGACTACATTTAGTAAATAGTACTGGTGCCTCTCCCAAATGCCTTTTCCTATCCATATATGGTGGCCTTGAAGAGAGGAAAAACTAGGAATTCTTGGAAGAAGCAAACTTCTCCTCAATTTATGTGAAAGCTCCACAAGAGACTGAAATTGAGCATCTCTTCCCTCATAACCTCTAAAGATTGGTTCAAAGTCCTTCCTGCATACCATATGGGCTAGCATCAGCCAAAAAAAGCCCCAGGAATGATGCCAATAAGACTTAAATGGTTCATTTCTCCATAACCCTAACCACATGGTGTGTAGAGATACTGATGAAAATCAGGAAAGGAAGAGACTTTCCACACTCAAGATGCAAGAAAATGAAGAAGCATCCAGTTGAAAAGTTGAGGAGGGAACTGGCAAAGAACTTAGTTTTCGGAGCCTCATTCCCTAGCATCTTTAAACCTGAATTCCCAAGCAGCTTTCTTAAGGCAGTCAAAAGTGTCTGCCTCGGGGCCAGCATTGTGGTGTAGTGGGTAAAGCAGTGCTGGCATCCCATATGGGTGCCAGTTTGACTCCGAACAGCTCCACTTCTGATCCAGCTCTCTGCTATGGCCTGGGAAAGCAGCAGAAGATGGCCCAAGTCTTTGGGCCTCTGTACCTGCGTGGGAGACCCGGAGGAAGTTCCTGTCTCCTGGTTTTAGATGGGCCAAGCTCCAGCCATTGTGGCCATTTGGGGAGTGAACAAGCATATGGAAGACCTCTCTCTCTCTCCACCTCTGCTCCTCTACATTTCAAATAAATAAATCTGTTTTTTTTTTTTTAAGTGTCTGTCTCATGCTGAGGCAAAGCAAAATTTACCCACAGGACTTCCTGCACTGGTTCTGCTACTGTGTTTGAGGTTTCCACAATCAAATTCTTTAGCTGAAGGCTTTGAGAGTTAATGTTATGATTCAAACCTTCCTGTGTCAGAAGCCATCCTATGCCATTATTAATCTATAGTACCTTATATAAGCAAATTAATTGAATTTGTTTGCCTGACAGAAAGCAAACACTGCAAAAGGGGTCCAAGACAAGTAAACTTTCATTTTGTGGTAAAAGCAGAAAGAGGAAGATAGAAGAGAGAAAAAATATTTCAGGGCCCAGGGGAGTGACAGGTCAGAAAGTTTGGGTGGGAGAATTACACAAAGAAAGAAAGGTCTCTAAAATAAGGCAGTTTGAAGTTTGATCTCGGATTAAAAATGAGGAAAGAGGAGAGAATACTTCTGTATATAAACTTTCAATGGACAAAATTCATACTGTGCCCCTCACTTGCATTGCTCCATATTTCTCTGATAACAAGGTAAACTTGATTCCCTTTAACCAAGAGCAATAGGATCTGGTCCTCAGATTCCCTGGCCTATGTGCAGTACTTGGAATGGGTGGCTGCATTTCATGGCTTTCAAGACCTTCCTTTTCCTGTTTTTGCCCTCATTACCTCATTTTGCCCTCATAGAGGTCCATTTTTAGTGCTTGTTTCATATACAAGATAGGAGAACTCAATAGTCAGCATCATTCACTTGGCTTCCTGTTTTGAAGGTATGGTGTGTTCATTCACTGTTTTTCAAAACAACACACTTGTAGATGACTTCAAAAGTCTTAACTTTGAGACTGTATATCCCCCAGGGAGCCCTAGCTGCTTATTCCAAATTCTCTGCTTCCTGTGCAGGCCCACTAGGTGCCTTCAGGCATTTCACAGACCACAGGTCTGTCTGTCTTCAGTTGAACCCCTTGTTTCTCCTCACAAACCTGTTCCACCTTCTTTTAGATTTCTAATTCTGTGAAATGTCCAGCATGCACTCAGCAACCTCGAGCAGAACCTTGGGAATCATCTTGGATTCCTACCTTTCTAGTACATGTCAACAAGGCAGGTGCGTACCCCAACCATACCTGTCTTCATCACTTCACACCCCTGGGGCTTCCAAATGTCAGTCCCCACATCTCTCAGAGATCTTTACTCTGATCACTGAGTCCCCTTTTCCCAGCTACACAGTAGGTTCAGTCTTGAACCAACTCTCACTGAGAGTAGTAAGTCATTCAGAAGGTAGATTGAAAAGATTCTAATTACTTGTGAACACTGGTGTCTAAGCCAAATTCTTTTAATCACTTTGTAAAACTTCTTTATAACTAAAGCATATGGGCTGGTAATAAAGAAAAACTCCTTTAAAAAGGCATTAGCAGGTGAACCATGTGCATTGTAAAGTCATTTGTCCTGGGGAGGTGTCTTTATTGATTGGGACATATCTCCATAACTTCACTCAAGCTTCTAGCTCCATCTGCAATGGACCCTCCTCATATCTTTGAGGATTTTACCCAAGTAAAAGCTTGTTTGTGAAACATTTCTGCCTGAACCCCCTTTGGGGTTAGGATAGATTATTTCTCTTGACTATGGTATCAACAGAACCCCTATATTATCATCATTCTTATTTGCTAACTGGCTTTCTCCCACAGCAGACCATAAACATCTTGATGGGTAGGACTAGGATCCAGGACTCTTCTCTGTACCCACTGTACACAGTTTTACACTCTCCTCATTTATTTGGTTGATAATTAAATACATGAGTTAATACTCTAAGAAGACAATATGAGTATTTGATATATTTACATTAGCTGGGGAAATAAAGATATGTTGAGTGTGCAAAAGGTCCATTTCAAGTAATCATGTTTCATTAAAGGAAAACAGAATCACTGAATGTAAGAAACCCTACCTTGGGGGATGCGTTGGGGATAAGCTTGTAAATCCTGGAGAATAAAATTCATGGCAATGCCCTGAACTAAAACATATTTGGTATCAAAAAGTCACAATAGTTCTACAACACAGGCTTGAATTAAGTACTTTTCAAAGGTGCTGTTTGTATGAATTATATTTCCCTACCCATGAATAGTATAAAACTTATTTTCACCTGAGAATATATACAAGAATTGGCAGGGACCTTTGAAATGTAATGATACCTTATGGCACACACATCTGTGAACATACCTCCAATTTAATTTTCAAGAAAACTAAGTGGAGGCAATCCTTTTGAGAATACCTAATAACAGACCCCAAGGAAACATGCTCAAGGAAAATTATTTGAATAGAAAGCTAGAGAATGTATTACTATTTCAGAGATGATTGACACTCCATTTATATTTTACTACATGTTATAGTAATCCCCAGCAACAGAAACCAAGACAGAGTGAGAAATTCATAGGTTACAAGAGATGTAATTAACCTTAGATCAAGTTGAAGTTGGCACCAGAGATCCTTCTAGGAATCAAGCAGGGGATGACTCAATCAGTCAAGCTGCTGGCAGAAATCCAACAGGCAGGTAACTTAAATGTTGTTCCCTTACAGCCAAGGGACAAAGTCAGGCTTGCCCGACAACTTCAATTGAGTACCTCAAAAACCTAGGGCAAAAGTGCTTTTTAACTGTGGTAGCTCTCCATGAATTTTTCAGCACAATGAGGATGCCAATTTGTCCTACACAGACAGAACAGTTTATGAATCAGTTCAACACATTGGTTATGTCCTCTTTCAGTTCTTTCATTAGCGCTAACTTCATTTATTTGCTCAATAATTATATAAAATTCAATCTGTAGGTGACACTGACCCAGTTTCCTGAGGATATGAATTCTGTTCTATACCTGATGAATTCCATTGTTTGGTAGTAAAAATATTAAAATAACACAGAAATTCTTTTATGAAGTAAACTTTTGTAGGCTGGCATTGTGATTCAGTGAGCCAAGCTGCCACCTGCATCAGTGAGAGCATCCTATATTGGAGCACTGGTTCCAGTCTCATTTGCTCTGCTTCTGATCCAGCTCTCTGCTAATGTGCCTAGGAAGGCAGCGAACGGTGGTGCAAGTACTTGGCCCTTGCCACTTAGAAGGGAGATTTTCAAAAGAGAGAAAGAAGAAAGACATAAAGGGAGTGGACATAAACCTGAATTTCTCTACATAAGTAATTAAGGCTGATATGACAGGGCTAACAAGTAAAGAGGAAAATGTTGCATGTAAGGCAAAATAAGCAGATGAGTTAGGGTAGCATGTTTGACCAGAAAACAGGTCATATGTGACCATGCTGTTGAAGGTGGTTGTAGCTTTGTTCACAACAGGATCCAAGGTGAGATCTTGGGAGAGTGTGGTTAAGGTCTAGCGTACAAAAATGTTACAGAAAGTGAGAACATAAAGGAACGAAAGGGATGGGAAAGCACATTGTGTTTCTCTTATTTTGGAAAGTTGATCACAGAGCTATCTGTGGAGACTCTGCATTTCATCTTTGTTTATGGAAATGTTTCCCAAATCTTATATTTGTCTTTGTTCCTCCATGTATCACACTTTAATAAAAGAATAACGGTTCCATGATATGAAATTCCCTGGATGAATTTCCCCCCACCCCCAACACTCAGTCCTTACCACTCAGTTTCCTACCACACATTTTGATACTTTCTTCCCATGAGGCTAGGACATTTTTCCAACCCATAGATCCCACTCAGCATGTTCTGCCTACACATGAGCTTCCTCCACTCAAAGAGTTTTTTTTTTTTTCTGGATCCAATAAGTGACTTCCATAAACATCCTCAGGTGTGCATTACAAATATTAGCTCATTAACAAGAACCTGGACTCTCCCCTGGGTACTCATTTTCCAAGATGAGCATGCCATTAGGCAATGTTTAGGAGCTCAGTCTCTAGGCAAAGAAAAGCAAGACTGAGTGCCATGCTTCCTTCTGAGAGCAGCTGCATATTTATAAACTGTCTAGGATATAAGTATGACAAACATTTTTACAATTGAATCTACACCAAAGGTATTTATGCAATTAATGATTTTACCATTAAATTGAAAAGTCTTCACCTTGCTTGGTAAATCGCTCTGAAATGCTCATTTTTTCATACAAATATTTTAATGCCTTCAAAAACAAGTAACGTAATGTTAAAATTGATCATGTTTGACATTGAAAATTTGGAAATAAGAAGGCACAATAAAATCCAACCATAACCTCACCACCATCACAGATAAAAGCTGGTAATATTTATCTTCCTTTTAAGATCCCTAGTTATGAGGGTAGAAAGGATATAAACCTTGATACATAATAGTATTTGGTACATAGTAGATAATGAGTAGAATTTCTATGAATGGATGAATACAGTACACCTCAAAAAGTCTTTGTTTTCAACTAGGATGTTATAAAAGGAATATTTGCAAATTTTAAAAATTAAAGAATGCAAAAATGCAATAGTTGAAAAAGGAGTAAAATAAAAGAAATTCTTCTCATTCCATATTGCCATTCCCTGGAAGAAGTCCCAGTAGAAATCCTGAAAACTCACAGAAAGAGGAAGAAAATCCCACAACAAGTGGTTTTATTCTATATGATATTTAGCAATTTGCATTTTCCACTTACTATTTCTTAAATATCTTTCTATATCAGCATGCATCAATTTACTTCTTTATTTACAATGGATTGGCCTTAAATTCAGTCATTAAATTGATGTACCTGTACTCTGTAACCAAGTTTTACGCTGTTAAAAGCAAAGCTCAGGGCAAATATTTGGCCTAGCAGTAGCGATGTCCATATCTCATAGCAGAGTGCCTGGGTTTGAGTCCTGGCTCTACTCACGATTCCAGCTTCCTGTTAACATGTACCCTAGCAGGCAGCAGGTGATGGTTCAAGTAGCTGCAAGACATGGATTGACATTGTGGGATATTTGGATCAAGTTACCGGCTCCTGGCTTTGGCCTGGCTCAGCCTCAACCATTGAGGACATCTGGAGAGGTAACAAGCAGATGGGAGCACTCTGTTGGTCTCTGCTCCTCAAAAGCAAATAAAACAAATAAGTAATACCCTAATAGGTGTTATTCTGCTTTCTAAGAAATATTTATTGAATGCCCATGTGCCATGAAATGAACCAGACTCTGGGGATTTATACATAAGCATAATAGGGAAATCTTCAACCTTAACAGTTCGCAAACTACTTGATCTCTTAGAGGAAGCTGATAACAAAAATGAATATATCCTTCCAAATTTAACTATGAGAGAGAAGAAAAAAAACAACAGAAGGAAGTGACTTATACAATGTATGCATTGTATATTGAAATATCACCTGGGACCCCATAAATATATGAAATCTTTATACATCTATTAAAATTATTTTTATAAAGATTTACTTTATTTATTTGAAAGGCAGAATTACAGAGAGAAAAGGAGAGACAGAGAGATATTCCATTTGCTGATTCACTCCCCAAATGGCCACAATGGATAAGGCTGAGCCAAACTGAAGCCAGGAGACAGAAGCTTCATACAGGTCTCCCACATGGGTCCAGTGTCCCAAGTCCTTGGGCCATCACCTGCTTTCCCAGGAACATTAGCAGAGAACTGGATAGAAAAATGGAACAGTCGGAACTTGAACTGGTGCCCATCTGGGATGCTGGCATTGCAGGCAGCAGCTTAACATGCTGTGCCACTACACTGAGCCCTATCTATTAAAATGCTTTAAAGCAATTAAAACCTTTTAGTTGTTGACTTTGTAGCATTGTTATGTATTTGGTTTTCTTGTTGCACTCATTTCCCCAATACGAAACAGACATGAACAAGGTGACACTTCACAACAAGATTTGAGAAAAGGTCCAGAAGAATTCAATGGAATATGCAACAAATCCAAAGATAATTACAGATTCATTAATAAGAACATGCATCCCATTCAACAACAGTGATATACCTATTCAGTTTTCTCCTGGGAAGATTTTTGTGTGTCTTCTACACAATTATGGATACCATACTGTGAAAGAGATATTGATAATCTAAAATTCTACCATAAAAATGAACTGTTTTTCTAAGGCCACTGAATATGTGAGATAGTTGAATGTTCTATGGATATCTGTCCTCAGATATTTCTGGGGAGACTAGTGTGACATCCACCAAGAAATATCTGAGTGGCTGGCATTGTTACACATTGGGTTAAGACACTGCCTATGACACTAGCATCCCATATGTGCACCAGTTTGAGTCCTGACTGCTTCACTTCCAATCCATCTCCCTGCTAATGTGCCTGGGAAAATAGTGGAATATGACCCAAGGGCCTGCAACTCTGCCACTCACATGGGAGACTGGATGGAGATCCAAACTCCTGGCTTAAGCTGGTCCAGTGCCAGCCATTGAAACCATTTGAAGAGTAAATCTGCGGATGGAAGATCTCTCTCTCTCTCTCTCTCTCTCTAACTCTGCCTTTCAAGTAAATCTTAAAAAAAAAAAAAAAAAAGAAAAGAAATATCTGAAGAGCTGGCAAATTAAAGACAATGTAGAGTTCATCATCATAAAATGTTTAAGAAAGATTTCAGGGGCCAGCGCCACAGCTCACTAGGCTAATCATCCGCCTGGGGTGCCAGAACCCCGGGTTCTAGTCCCAGTTGGGGCGCTGGATTCTGTCCCAGTTGCTCCTCTTCCAGTCCAGCTCTCTGCTGTGGCCCAGGAAGGCAGTGGAGGATGGCCCAAGTGCTTGGGCCCTGCACCCACATGGGAGTCCAGGTAGAAGCACCTGGCTCCTGGCTTCGGACTGGCGCAGCGCGCCGACCATAGCAGCCATTTGGGGGGTGAACCAACGGAAGGAAGACGTTTCTTTCTGTCTCTCTCTCTTACTGTCTAACTCTGCCTGTCAAAACAAAACAAAACAAAACAAAACAAAAAAGGATTTAAGGGACAAATTTACAAGGAAACAACCTTTATTATAACTTACAAGACTACTTCCCAATAAAATAGAACTATCTTCTGTAATTGTCTAGGCTTCCAGCTGAGGCTTAATGACATTAGTTAAGGACTAACCAATATCTTTTCTTTTTCCACTAACTTTGAGACCCTTGATGCCCTAAATGTTCTAAACTCCATTTGTACAGAGATAATTCACTATCTGTTTCTGGCATTTCATTTTTTAATATAGGCTGTTCTTTCAACCAAATAATTTGAGTTTCTCAAATTTAGCTCTAAGCATAAAGGTTAGTTTTGTTTTTTAAATGTTTAGTTTATTATCCAATCACTATCGACTAGTTTGTACTCTAATTCACAACTATTTACTGTGAGACTTAACATCTACTTGAACTTCATGCCAGCAGGATGGCAAGAAAAATGTACTCAGCGACCTTCTGCTCCCCCATATTCTTGC
This sequence comes from Oryctolagus cuniculus, assembly GCF_051225735.1. Classification (NCBI taxonomy): domain Eukaryota; kingdom Metazoa; phylum Chordata; class Mammalia; order Lagomorpha; family Leporidae; genus Oryctolagus; species Oryctolagus cuniculus. Next base: position 34,668,436 of record NC_142877.1, read on the forward strand.
AGGAAACTAGTCTTGACAGAATGATAAATAAGGCCAGCAAATAAGAAATGGATGTGTAACTCCAGACCTAGCATTTGAATTTATAATGATCCAGTTCACTGTGGTTCTTTTGGTAGATTTGCTTCCAACTTCTCCATGGCTGACCGAATGACTGATTATGGCCCAATAACCTTCGCAGTCTCTACAGTCTACTTTCTACGAAGTGAATCCAAGTCCCAAATGTCAACTTGCTGCCAAACTGCTCTTTCTGGGAGAATAAACCAACTTCACAATCATGACTCACTGATCCTTCTCTTCTCTAAAGCTTCTTTCAATAAGAAGTCAGAAATTCTATATTTTATTCTCAGTTCCAGATGGACAGACATAATCAAGAGAACAAGAACCAACTAGGGAAAGAAATCAATACATGGAAGCCTTTTGAGAATTGAGAGCATATAGAAGAGTTAGGGAAGTCTTCTAACAGTACTTCAGGTAAGTAAGATAGTGTATCTAATTATTCAGTTCACTGTTTTAAACTTTTATAGTAACATATAAATAAGAAATGAATAAAGAACATGGATTGAACTTTCTTACTCTGATATTGCTATTTTCCTTATGAGAAAATAAATCATCAAAACTTTTCGCATAACCTCTGCAAGGAAGACTTTTCAGGTCATGGCTGAGCATAATTTAGTAGGTTATTCTCCCTTCACTGTAACCTAGCAGGAGAAAAGAAACACAGATACAGATGTTTACTTGCTATGGGGGAAAACATTAGACACAGCTAGTCCCTCTAGTATGTATATTAATACACACATATATTCATAAACATATATATGCATGCATAAATGTTTATATACATCTATATACACACAAATATATTTGCATACATATGTATACAAATATATACTTATGTAAATATCATCTAGACATATGTATAAATATATAATACACAAAGCTATATGTATTGACACACATATATCTATGTATATAAATACATACATGAAATTATATATAAGTATTTATTATTCCTTAAAACTTATATTCATCTACTTAAAAAACCAAAACAGCAGAGAGAGAGGGATCTTTTATCTCCTGCTTCACTCCCCAAATGCCTGGAACTGCCAGAACTGGGCCAGGCCTAAGCCTAGACCAGGTGTCCCACGTAGGTGGCAGGGGCCAAGCACATGAGTCATCATCTGCTGCCTTCCATGACACTTAACCAGGAAGCTTGGTCAGAAGCAGAACAGCCTTGATGCGAACTAGCATTCCAATATGGGATGTGGGTACGCAAGATGTGTTTCACCACTATGTCAAATGCCCACTCCCATCAACCCTTTACTGACTCTTTCTGCTTCCCTGTTTTAATACGGATGTTCTTCACTCCTGTTTCCTGATAAAGTTGCAACACAAACCCTCAGTCCTTTCTGCTCCATGGCATTTTGGTGGCCTTCAGTCTAGGGTTCTTTTATCTGAGGAATTAGCTTAAATTTATCTCAAGTTATTCAGAATTGAGATACTTTAATTTGTACTGGTCTTTCTTTCTTACTAGTCTGAATTAATAAGTTTTTATTATACCCAAATGCTGAATTATAAATCTTGCCAACATCACATTTAATTAAAATAAATTTGAAGTCATGATGGGGCTGGAGAGGGGAAGAAAAATTTCAGTTTTTCTGGCTGGCACAGTTTCTCCAGTTACATTATATATTCTATTAAGATAAAATCCATGAAACAGTTCTATAAGAACAGAAGACTTAAATATATTTTGATTTATTTAATGTAAGTAAGATTAGCTATATTGCTTAAATATTCATATGAATTAATAAAATAATTAAATATTAAACATTAATATAAATTTAAATATATCAAAGTCTTAGTTTTGTATATATATATAAGAATTCTTATATATATAAGAATATAATTTTTAGGCAAACCAAATTTTTAAATAAACATTTTGAGCATTTCTTAGTCATTTTAAAAAATCCACAACACAATTTTGTAAGAACAGATTTTATTAATATATATAACAATGAGTGGTGGGTGTTGTGGTGATAGGGTAAGTTGTTACTTGGGACTTCCACATTTCACATCAGAGTGCCTGGCTCAAGCCTTGGCTATTCAGCGTCACATCTAGCTTCCTGATATTGCAACCTGGGAGGCAGCAGATGATGGCTCAAGTGCTTGGGCCCCTGCTGCCCACATGGGAGACTGGAATGGAGTTCCTGACTTATTAGGCCTGGCTTACCCCCAGCCATTGTGGGCATTTAGGGAATAAATACTAGATGAAAGTTTTCTTTCTTTTTCCCTTTCTTTCTTCTTTCTTTCTCTCTCCCTCTAAAATACATAAAATTAAAAAAAAAAACTTTATGGTACTGACCACCACTGAAAGTGACCATTACATGTTAGGTCAGTTAGTCTGGAGGAATAAAGGCGCAAGAATATTTTAATTGGTTGTCATTTCCCATTGCTCAATAATTAGCCCTATGATACATTAATTTCTCATTTTTCTTGATGGCACAATGCTGTGCAATAACTGAAATCTTAGGGAATCCTACTCCTTAGATAGAAACAAGGGCAACTGGGGCAAAAGGCAAGAGGCATATGGCTCAGACAAGGTTCCACGTTGCCTGGTTGTAGTTGTGACACTGTGCCTGGAGGCCATAATGAGCCTGCTGCAGTGACTGGAAGGAGACAATGAGGACATGAGGAACTGAAGGGCATACACAGAATGTTCAATGTGGATATTATTGCAAATATGGAGAAGGCAGCTATCTATCTATCTCTATCTCTATCTCTATCTCTATCTCTATCTCTATCTCTATCTCTATCTCTATCTCTATCTCAAATGCATTGAAAGTATATAGGATACCCTAGAAATGATTAACATTAGTTACTTATTGGAAGTAGCAACTTCATAAGTGGGTGGAAAAGAGACTTAGCCATTTGATTGTTTAGTATGAATGTTTTATATTAAAAAAAATTAAATGATTGGAAAAATCCTTGACAAGAAAAAACACTTAAGCACGTACTTTTAAATCATAAGAAAGAAATATATAACCTTGGAAAACAGAGAAACCGGGAGTTGGAGAATGGTGGGAAAATGAGGAGATAGGTAAAATTCTCAGTTTTTTTTTCCCAGTGTAGGGACAGAAGAGATTTTGTGTCAAGCAAGAGATGTCAAAATATTGTTTAGAGTTAAATGGTAACCAATAGAAGGAACGAGACTAGAAGGGGAGAGGGATCATTTTCATTGCATTCCCTTCTGTACCATTTGATATTTTAACAAGTGTGCATTGCTCATATTAAACACTGTTTAGTAAAAGCTAAACAAAAATAGAAGTTCTAATTCAAATCTCAAATACAGATCTAATACAGAGCCACTAAGGTGTTGCATGAAAAATATTTCAAATCAGAAAATCACAATTTACCTTAGGACACTATTATTTGAAAGGCACCAAGCCTCTTGAAATATTTGGAAAACAATTAAGGACAAAAGCAAACATAAAAATCAAATGTTTGATTCAGAAGACTGCCAGCATTATGAAAGAAAACACTGCATAAGATCAGCTCATTTTAAAAATGTAGGTTTACTAGAAATTGACGTTGAGAATTAACAGTGCAGTTGCCTGAAAACCACAAAACCCCTTTAACAGGAAATCAATGACCACTTACTACACCCAGCCCAGATAGCGTGAAATGATATGCAAGGGCATATCCAAGAACACATCTGAGGACTGTAAAGTGCAACGCTTTACCAAAGTACTTGGAAAATAGTGGTTTTCCTGAGAGTAAGAGATGAATGAAGACTACTTATGTGAAACTGGAGATATTCTATATCCAAATAACTAGAATGACTCACCAAAAGCAAACAGCAAAACACAAAAAGAAATAGTCTAAGAATATATACCAGGTTTCTAGAAGACCTTCTCTGAACTAAAGGCAGCCCAAATAGATGTTGGAAAAGCTGATCAAATCTAGCACCTGTGGTTTCCCTAAACCAATTTTTAGGCAGACATGAAGCAATTATATGTATGCATTAAAGTATCAACTGTAAGAGAAAAAACAACTTAACAGACATCTTCTGTGAAAAGGAATTAAAATAAATGAGACCATTTTCAGAAGCAACAAAATCTCTTTTTCAATCAAGCACATTAACTCTACATGACTGTTTCTATAAACCCAGAAACAATATCCTGAAGTCTTTTCAAAAAACACCCCCATCCCAAATCTGACAGAGACAGCATGACAGCCAGAGAAGCTGCTTGTCTTGGTAGTATAAAAGTAAATGCAGATGACACTATTATGGAAAAATAGTCACAAACCCAATTAAATTTAATAGAGGCCCAGCTGGAAGACATGGGGCCTTTGATATAGTGGAAGGTTTCTTTGTGTTTCGCCATTAACAGTGTGGTCTATGAATTAGCATCATTACCTTCATTATCATTATCATTATCATTATCACCTGAGATCTGGTTAGACCTGCAGAACCTCAGGCCCCAACCCAGTCCCGCTGCATAAGAAACTGTATCTTGTTAAGGGCTCTAGTGATTCACATGTGCATTGAAGTTTCAGAAGTACCTTCCTCGTTTCTCAGTCCTGGTCACAAAGTTAGCTGATAATATTTATTAAAACACATATTTCCAAGTGCCTTTCTGACTTACTGAATCTCCAGGCATCAGCCATGCAACTATGTCAAGCAACCACTTCAGGTAACCTTTTAAATCAGACACAGAGGACAGACATATACATCGACAGAACAGAAATTAGAATTCATTAAAAAAAAAAACACACACACATTAGCATATGGTTAATTGATTTTGTGCAAGAATAACAAGATGATTATTTTAGGGAAAAATAGTATTTCTATCCACATGTGAAAGAATGAGTTTGAGTACCACCACTTAATACCATGCAAAAATTTAACTAAAAATGTATCAAAGTCCCAAATGTAAGAGCTAACACTACAGAACTCTGAATAAAACAGGAATTAGTCTGCATGACCTTAGGTTTGACAACTAAAACCTAAGTAACTAACGGAAACAATATGTAAAGTTTATTTCATCAAAATTAAAACTTCTGTGCAAAGCACCCTATCCAGAGATTTAAAGACAACACACAGTGGCAGGTGCCGTGGCTCACTAGGCTAATCCTCCGCCTAGTGGCGCCAGCACACTGGGTTCTAGTCCTGGTTGGGGAGCCGGATTTTGTCCCAGTTGCCCCTCTTCCAGGCCAGCTCTCTGCTGTGGCCCAGGAGTGCAGTGGAGGATGGCCCAAGTACTTGGGCCCTGCATCCCATGGGAGACCAGGATAAGTACCTGGCTCCTGCCATCGGATCAGCGCGGTGTGCGGCGGCCATTGAGGGTGAACCAACGGCAAAGGAAGACCTTTCTCTCTGTCTCTCTCTCTCTCACTGTCCAGTCTGCCTGTAAAAAAAAAAAAACACAGATATGATAATGGTCTAACATCCAGAATATATAATTAATTCTTACAACTCAAAACTATGAATAACTCAATTTGAAACTGGTCACAGGAAGTGAACAGACATTTTTCCAAAGACACACAAATGGCCAATAAGCACATGAACAGAAGCTTGACATAATTAGTTATCTGTGAAACTCAAATCAAAACCACAATGAGCAACAACTTCACACCCACTAGGATGATTAGAACCAAATAGGTCACAACAAATGTTGATAAGGATGAAGTTGGAATTCTGGTGGGAATATAAAATAGTGCAGCTACTTTGGAAAACAGGGAAGTTTCTCAGAAAATTCAACAGAATTAGTGTGTAACCTTGCAATTCCACTTCTTGATATATTCAAGAGAATTGAAAACTTCTACTCACCTGTTCATAGAAGCAGTATTATTTACAATAGAAAAGAAGTGAAAATAGCCCAATGATGAGTAGATAAAAAAAAATTTGGTTTATGTATACTACGGAATATTATTTGGCTGTGAAAAGCAATGAATAACCAATGCATACTGCAAATGAATGAACGTTGAAAGTATTTTGCTAGCTGAAGAAAACCAACTTACATAAGACCACACAGGAAATATAAATCATTTTATAAGAAATACCTAGGGAAAGGTGCTTGGCTTAGAGGTTAAGATGCTGGACCAATATGCCTGTGTCCCATAACAGAGTACTGGAGCTCAATCCTAAACAGAATTGGCAAACCATAAATACCAAAAGCAGATATATTGTTGCTAGGGGCTGAAGGAAAGGGAGAACAGGGGAATTTATGATAATGAATTCATAATTTCTTTCGGGAAGCATAAAAACATTCTAGAATTAGACAGTGAGGTTGGTTGCACAACTCTTTCAATATCCTAACAATCAAAATCAGTACAGTTCTCATTCAATTCCCTTGTTATTTGAACAGTTGCATTAGTAGCACTGCCAAAAGAAAAAAATTAGAAAGTTACCAAAGGTTTGATAGCTTGGGTTAGTGAGATTAATGAGGAGCTAAGCTTTTACATCTCTGTCGTATGAGTAGTGCCAAGAATTTCTAACAAAGACTGGGTATGTAGCCAAGAGTGAGATACCATTCTGCAGCCTCTTCAATGTCTTCATTCAAAGGCTGGCTCATGTGAGCAGAAGGACACTAGCCAAGAATGGTAAACTGGAATGCAGCTTGATGAATATTGGGCAAATGCAACTAAACCAATCACTAACTACTCAGCAACTCACAACATACAATTGAGGCTGCAGTTCTGATTCCACCCAATTTCTTCCAGAAGTAGATGTGTGGCTATAAATAACAAATATGCATATTTTTCTTTTGAAAATGTCCATAGAGAAGTGGGAAGTAAAGATAAGAAACTCCTAGACTATAGCTTTTAATGTCAATGGTCATGAACTGTCGGACTTGAGGCAGGTCATATAATTTCACCTGGTAATATTTTCACTCATTTATTTTTCGAGGTCCAAAACCTATGCTACAAAATTATGAGGTTTAGGTGATTAGCCTTGTAAGCAGAAAAGAGCTATGGGAACTTTAGATATAATCATGAGTTATGATATCAGAGAATAACATGGAAAAAATTATGTAATTCAACTTTGCTCAAATTCTTGTGTTCTGGATTGTCCTTTCTCTCTTTAAGATACAAGGCATCTTGTATCTTTCAAGGCCTCAGTCAAAAGGCATTCCTCTGAGAAGCCCTCCTAGAAACCTGGAACAGAATGTACAGCCCCCACCTCCCAGGCCCCTCGTGCAACCACAGGAGCCACACTGCAGTATGTGCTGTATTACAGCATTCAGTGTCTTGTATAGCTTTCCCACTAAAAGTAAGTCTGTCTCTTCTCAAAGCTATCTCCTCTTTTTATTATCTCCTCTCCAATTCTAAGTAGGCATTCCTAATTCCAAAATGATGATACTAAGGTCTGAAATCAATTAAATGGGCTAACACTACAAATATACAGAGAGTACCTTGCATGTGTAAGAACTTGATACATGTATGTCACTTACTATCATTCACACGGCATTTGGATCCTGCTACTGTTACAATAAGTGATCACAAATGTAAGGGCTTGAAACAGTACGAATTGATTATTTTACATTTCTGGAGATGAGGCTCCAACCAGATCTCAAGGGGGGAAAAAAATCTAGGTGTGGACAGAGCTGGTTCTTTCTGAAGCCTTAAAAGACACTCCCTTTCCTTGCCTTTTCCAGCATCAATGGTTTACCCCATTCCTTGGCTTGTGAGTTGGTCTTTCATCTTCAATGCACATCACCCAACCTCTGCCTCCAAGATCACATCTCCTGTCTCTGATTTGACTCTCATGCCTCTCTCTATTAAGAACTCATTGGGGATTGGCATTGTGGTGTAGTGGGTTAAGCCGCTACCTGCAACACTGGCATCCCTCATGAGCACTGGTTTGAATCCCGGCTGCTCCACTTCCAGTGCAGCTCTCTGCTAATGTGCATGGGAAAGCAGTGGAAGATGGGCCAACTGGTTGGGTCCCTGGATCCATGTGGGAGACCAGGAAGAAGCTCCTGGCTCCTGTCTGTGGCCTGGCATGGTAGTGACTATTGAAGCCATTTGGGGAGTGACTCAGTGCTTGGAAGATATCCCTCTCTGTCTTTATCTCTCTCTCTTTAATTCTACCTTTCAACTAAATAAATGAATCTTAAAAAAAAAAAAAAAAGCTGTATTTACATGTGGCCAGCTGAGACAACATAGCAAAATCTCCCCATCTCATGATCCTCAATTTAATCACATCTGCAAAGCCCCTTTTGTCATATAACACAATGTGTACTATGGTTCTATGGATTAAGATGTAAACACACAGGGCCAGTGCTGTGGCGCAGCAGGTTAAAGCCTTGGCCTGCACTGCCTGCATCCCATATGGACACCAGTTCGAGATCCAGCTATTCCACTTTTGATCCTGCTCTCTGCTATGGCCTGAGAAAGCAATAAAAGATAGCCCAAGTCCTTGGGCCCCTGCACCCATGTGGGAGACCCAGAAGAAGCTCCTGGCTCCTGACTTTGGATCAGCTCTGATCGTTGTGGCCACTGAGGGAGTGAACCAGCAGATGGAAGACCTCTCTCTCTCTCTACCTCTCTTCACCTCTCTCTGTAACTCTTTCAAATAAATAAAAATAAATCTTTAAAAATATAAGATGTAAACACACGTAAGGCCATTAGTCTGTCTACCAAATAAGCTATTCTAGTTCCTAGTTATACTGGGTTCTTCCATTTCCAATGCCATACCATTTGTCATCTTCCCTTTAACAGTTGGTCCCATAATTTAAAAGTTTGGCAATTCCTCAATGCTGGCAAGAATGTTGAGTAACCACACTGGTAGGTATAACTTAAGTTAGTATAACCACCTGGGAGAACAATTTGAAAGCACCCATGTACAAACCTTGTGATTCAATACCACTCACACATAAATACTCTAGAGAAAGTGAGGCCCAAGAATGTTCAAAATGTTCATGTTCAAACTAGCATGGTTTGAAAAAGTTGTAATTGAAAGTTGTAAGTCAGAAGTCAGGGTCGGCATTGTGGCACAATATTTTAAACTGCTGCTTGTAACACTGGCATCCCATATCAAAGTGTTGGTTCAAGTCCCAGCTGCTTGCTTCTATTCCAGTTCCTTGCTAATACAGCTGGGAAAGCAATGGAAGATGACTTAAGGACTTGTACCTGCCACTCACAGGGAAGATTCCAGTGGAGTTCCTATCTCCTGCCTCTGGCCTCACTCAGCCCTGGCTGTTGAGGCCATTTAGGGAGTGAACCAGCAGATGGAAGAAATCTATCATTCTCACTCTTTCTCTCTCTCTCTCTTTCAAATAAACAAAATTTTACAAAAAAAAAAAACACAAAAAACAACAACAACAAAAAAACCTAAGATGTAATATAGCAGAGGCTGTCTAAATACTAACCATTCTTCATTTCTCTTCTTGAATATGGAATAAGACTTTACTTCTTAGTTTCCACTGAAGTTATTTTGAGGCCATGTGGTTAAGTTTTGGTCAATGCGAATTAGGTAAAACTAATGATGCCTTTTCTGGTCAAAACACAAAAAGTACCATGCAATAGTATCTTCTGACTATGCATCCAGCTGTATGATCAAGCAGAGAACTCAGAGGAAGAGTTGAGAATGGCAGTGATAAAAGGGGGAAGGAATTAAGATCCTAAGTTAGCACATGGAGTAGAGTTTCCCAGGAGAGTTGTCTAGTCAGAAGCATCAACCTTGAACTTTATATGAGCAAGAAAAAACCGTGTTTCTGGGGCCTATTCCGAAGATGATGTTATTTACACTGATAGTAAGATAGATAAACAGGGGCCGGCACTGTGGCATAGTGGGCAAAGCTGCTGCTGCAGTGCTAGCATCCCATATGGGCGCCAGTTCAAGACCTGGTTGCTCCGCTTCCAATCCAGCTCTCTGCTATGGCCTGGGAAAGCAGTAGAAGATGGCCCAAGTTCTTGGGCCCCTGGACCCACATGGGAAACCCAGAAGAAGCTCCTGGCTTTGAATCAGCACAGCTCTGGCTGTTGAGGCCAACTGGGGAGTGAACCAACGGATAGAAGACCTCTCTCTCTCTCTGCCTCTCCTTCTCTCTGTGTAACTCTGACTTTCAAATAAATAAATAAATAAATCTTTTTTAAAAAAGATAGTGGATGGGGCCAGTACTGTGGCACAGTGGGTTATTGCCCTGGCCTGAAGCGCTGGCATCCCATATGGGTGTCGGTTCTAGTCCCAGCTGTTCCTCTTCCAATCCAGCTCTCTGCTATGGCCTGGGAAAGCAGTAGAAGATGGCCCAAGTTCTTAGGCCCCTGCACCCATGTGGGAGACCTGGAAGAAGCCCCTGGCTCCTGGCTTCGGATCGGCACAGCTCCGGCCGTTGCAGCCATCTAAGGAATGAACCAGCGGAAGGTAGACCTCTATGTCTCTACCTCTCTCTGTAACTTTGTCTTTCAAACAAATAAAATAAATCTTTAAAAAAAAAGATAGTGGACAGAACATAGTCAAGGTGAAGTGTATATGTGTATATTCATACAACCAAGTACTATACAGTGAAAATGAATGAATTAGTGCTATGTGTGTCTACATGTATTAATGTTACACAATGATGAGCAAAATTAGTTGCAGGATATATACAAGGTAAAAGAAATCTCTATACTAAGTTTAAAAAACACACAGGATTTCTACATGTTGTTTAGAAATACTAGCAGAAAGTACAAAGAAATGTATGGAAATAATAAACATCAAAGGCAGGAGAGGGGTTGCTTTGGAAAAGTTAAACAGTTCCTCAAAAAGTTAAACACATGTCCCAGCAATTCCACTTAAAGGTATGTACTCAAGAGAACTGAAAATCCATGTTCTCATAAAAATGTGTACAAGAGTGTTCATGACACGTATTGGATATGGTCTGTCTCCCAAGGGTTCACTGGCAGGTGGTAGGGAACCTCATTTAAGAAGTGAGATCTAGTAGGAGATCCTGGGGGAACTGCTCTCAGAAATACTAAGGTAACTTTCATAAGATCCTTGAGCTCACATGAGAGAAGGCTGTTGTAACAGTGAACGTGAACTCTGAATCACCGTCTGGCTTCCTTTCTAATGATGTGATCTGTTTCTCTCACATGCACTCCTGCCAAGACATGACACAGCCAAGAGGTTAGTCACCAGAGCTGAGGCAATGATAATGCTGTGTCCTTGAAGCTCCAAGTGTGTGAGCTAAGTACTTTTCTTTACTAAGCAGCCTTCTTCAGTTAATCTGTTATAGTAATGACAAATGACTAATACAGTTCACAAATAAGCTAAGAGTGAAAACAACCCAAATATCTATTAACTAATATATGGAATAAGCAAGATGTGGTATAGCCATGAAACAGAAGAACAGGTAGCCATAAAAAGGAATGAATGAACCTTGCAAACATTAAACTAAGTGAAACAAACCTTTCACAAAGGACAATGGATTGTATTGTTCTGTTTATAAGAGTATAAAATACTCAGAATAGATTAAGTCCATACAGACAGAAAGTACTCAGGTTGTTGCCTAGAACTATGGGTTTGTTGGGGTGTGAGAAAGTAGGAAGTAACTTCTACTTGCTATTAGGTTTCTTTTAGGGATGATGAGAATGCTCTAAAATTGATATTCATAAATGTTAACTCCATGAATACCCTTGTAGACTTCAAATGTATGTAATGGCTTGTAAACTACCTAACATAGAATGTGTCCCTGAACCACCTTTGAAGAACACTGCCTGAAAGGTTCCGAGGCCAGAATTTCATCCTCCTGAATGGTCAAGCCTTGGCAAGCCTCTGGCTGCTGGGTCCTATTTATCTTCCCTCTGACTTTCTGTCCTGTAAGCATTTTCTTAACACTGAAGCTCTACCTCCCAGTGCTAAAACGGCATTACTGCTTCCTCTCGAGACTTACTGGTTTCCTACCACCACCTCACCCTTGCTGGTCAGAGCTGAGTCCATGACTGCAGAAGCTCCACTTTGCTCCATCTCCCTGCGGAGCAGTGATTCACAACCTCCTCTGCACCTGGCGATTATTCAACAATCCTGACATCCTAGCTATGCCCCAGATCAATTAAACCAGAATCACTTGGAATAGGGCCCGGATGTTAGTATTTCAAAGCTTCACAGGTATCTCGAGCATGTTTCTCTCTGGAAACACAAAGAGCAATATCGACCAAGAATGAAGGGTGATATTTAACTAGGCTTAATCTAGAAGATACTTTCTGACATCATTAGAAACTACAATTTATATTTCCAATACCAAATTTTAAATAATACTTTGACCTATAGCTGTTAAAACTATTTAACTGCAAAATGTAACATATCTGCTATTATCTCAATGGAGAATCTGTTTCTGAGTGTACACTAGGATAGAAAGCTCATGGAAAATGGAATTATAAGTTCACTTTGGTGCAAAAAAAAAAACTTAAAACGTACATGATTTTTAATTATATGCTTTTCCATAAATGTTTTAGAAGAGCCTTCATTTCATGAATTACAAAACTTTTGCACCAAAACTTTTTTTTTACATTATTTAAAGGAAGAGAAGGATAGGGAGAGGGCAAGAAATACCAACATCTCTCATCCGCTGGTTTACTCCTCAAAGGCCCAGAAGAGTTGGTGCCAACCAAGCCTGGCTAAAGCCAGGAGCCAAGAAATCCATCTGTGTCACCTATGCAGGTGGCAGGGACTCAAGTACTTGAACCATCCCTGCTGCCTTCCTGGATGCCCATGAATAGGACACTGGAATGGAGAGCGGAGCCAGGACCCAAACCCAGACCCTGTGATGTGGGATGTGATCACTCCAGGCAGCATCTTAATCTCTGCACCAAACACCTACCTCAACTTATCTTTTTATTCCATTTTCCACAAATTTTGAAGCATCCTGTATACATGGGTGTGAGCACACACACGTACACAAATACACAGTCACATGCATGCATAGATACACACACTTGCTAGGCATTCAGGAAGTAGGTCTTAGAATAACTCTAAAGAAACAGAAACACTATGGAAGTCAGCTCACAAAAGAGACATCTGGCAGCCACATCAGCAATGGAAGCAGTATAATGATTAACACAGATAGCACGATGTATTGCAGACTTTCATACATTCTGTGCTGCCTAAGCACTACTTGATTATCTTTTTAATGGCTGTAGAATATTTAAATTGAGCAAAATATGCATCAGATTGTTTACGAAGTGCTAGTCAATGATCCCCTCCTTACAAATTAATCTACCCCAAAATATGATGAATTTTGGTTTCTTGAAATATACTTATCACTTGACACTGTATAGTATCTCAAAGTTTTCTTTTTGGTTCCACTTACCAAAGGCCAGTCATCATTTCTTAAATGTTAATAAAACATTTGTAGGCATAGGCAAATTTTCTCCCAAAGGAATCTGTTTCTAGACTTGAGGAATTAAAAGAAGAAATTTTTGTTTGTTTTTAAAGCTAACAAAGAACATTCTCGTGCAGGTATTAATGAGCAATCCAGTCAATGTTAGCACAGTGAAAACCAGTTGTAATCTCAGAAAGACACACTAGGTCTAACAATATGGAGTGAGAGGGGAAGGAGCTGTGGCTCTTTGGCCAGAGGCCTATTACTTGAACTCTAGTGAATGCTACATGGCCATGTGAGACTGAGTGGCCCACAGAACCAAATCATTATGGTTGTGTTTGACCAAACTGGAAACTCGGCCAATCTTGCTTCTGCATGTCTACCTTCACACTTGAATACAAGAAATATAAAATTAACATGCTCCCATCCTGCCAGTGAAATAAGGCTCCAGCTATTGTGGCCATCTGGGGAGTGAACCAGCAGATGGAAGACCTCTCTTTCTGCCTCTGCCTCTCTGTAGCTCTTTCAAATAAATAAATAAATCTTACAAAAAAAAAAAAAAGTAGTGTCTGATCAGGAAGTGTTTAAACAGAGACCTGAATAACGAGAATGAACCAGATGTTAACTATTTGGGCAGGGAGAATGGAAAATGCAACCAGAGGAGGGCTGGGCAGAGAACTGTCTGAGATGAAGTGGGAGAGGCATATGCCATTAAAGTGGACCATTGAATAGGTAAACAGTTTGGATTTGACACATATCCAGGGTGAAGCCACAGATTTTACATGGGAGATGTTATGAAATGATACATAATTTTGTGAATGTTCTTAACTACTTAAGCCACAATTTTTGGATATCCATGAAATGAGAATAAATCATACATGCACAGAAAGAGCATGATGCAGTGTCTAGCATGTCTTCAAAAGTCACTTGTGACCTTGGATAGCTAAAGCAATCTTATACAACAAAAACAAAGCATGGGAAGGCATCATTCTATCCATTGAGAGCTTGGATGTTTAGAAAAAAAAAAGGGGGGGGGGAGGGGATGGAGCAAGGTGGAAATTCATTTTCTGAATGACTGTTTGATCCGCGACATGCACCTTCTCCTTCACTCAGCCCTCCCAGTTCTCAGGTCTTCAGACTCCATTGGGACTGGAATTAACCGTTGGCTATCTAATCCCAGGCATCTGAACTACAGCACTGGCACTGGCTTTCCTGTGTCTCTGGCATGCAGACAGAAGACTATAATGTTTTTCATCTCCATAATCACATGAGCCAATACCTTATTATAAATCTCTTTTCTCTGGAGAATGCTGACTATGACAGCTGCCACTACCACTACTACTACTACTACTGTAATTAGTTCTATTCTTCTACTATAACAGCTACCAAGACAGTGCAGTATATGGAGAGTACTAGGAGATAGAACACCAGGACTCTCATCTTGTATCTGCTACTCTTTGCTTCTGACTGAACAATCTCCTGACTTCTCTGGTATTTCTTTTAGAGAAGTAAAACTACAGTAGAAGGTAAGTTGATGAATTATACAAATATAAGCATTCAATATAACTGTGGCTGGAGTAGTCTCAAAATTATTGCAAGTTCAAGCTCTAAATTTTCATGGTTTCATACCTATACATAAAAAATGATTCAAATTAACTTTCAAGTTCATACATAGAGGAGTTTCAAGTGTCAGCAAATGTCATAATGTGCATCTATTGAGTGCCTACTGTCTACTTCTATGCTAAGCATGATATGTTCATGCCTTCATTCATTCAACATATATATATACATATTGATCCCTCAATATGGGGCAGATCTTGGAGACTGAGGGCTGAAGAAAATAGACAAGATTCTTGGTCTTACAATCCTGATTTTACTGTTGAATGCAAAAGCCCAAAAACAAACAAAAAAAACAAAAAACAAAAAAACAAAAAAGGAAACCTAGATAAATGAACAAGATAATTTCAGACAGTGAAAAACATATGTAAAAGGTAAGACAGCAACATTTTTAATCAGGATGATGGCAACCTACACCAACTCTAATGAGGCATCTGGTTTTATTATAATCATTACTATTACTATTATTATTACTACTACTACTATTATTATTTAATGCTTAGTAAATCAATACTCTGAGGAAAAAAATTTGATCAATTTGCTCATGTAGTAAGGGACCAGACAGGGGTTGCCAAGACTGGAATCCAATAACTTCCTCATTATACAAATTGCTTTTGCTTACAGATGTCTGAGGTTACTTCAAAAAATTTATGGAAAATGGAAATGGAATTAAATGACAAGTTTATTTGGTTGTAAGGAAATTTTTAGAACCATGTGCACTTTTATTAATATGTATTTTCCAGGAACTTTTTGAATTACTCTTTATACATGGGATTAGTGCCCTTGATTTATCTCAGATTCCAAAGCTGTCCATCCTGAATTAATGAGATCATGCCAGGTGAGGGCTGGCTATGACCTATCTCCAGTCTCCAGCAGTTACCACTTTGTCATATGAAAATCAGCTGCCATTTCCAAAACAAATATTCAATTGCTAGTGCTGTGAAAAGCAATGAAGGCTGTTTATTTTGAAAAGAAAAACAAAGAAGATATGCAAATTAAGAATAAAAGCTTCCCTCAAATACATTTCTGTTCCCTATTCTTTCTGCCTTCTAATCTAGAAGAAAATTGTCTCAGGAACTTTTTTTTCCTCTGAAAGACATGAGTACTAAAATCTCTTATCCCAGAGAAGAAAGTGGAGATAAAGATTCTTCAAAAAGGCAACCCAAGAATCCCAAATAGAAATCAAAAGAAAAAAAAAAAAAAACTCATTAGAACTGTCAGTTGCCAAAGACTTTGCTTGGCCAAACTTTTTTCAGGCTCCTAAATTTTCTCCTAAGCCCCCTGTGCATTTATCAAATTTAGTTTTTAAAAAATATCCTAAGTTGGTTTTGTAAAAGGCTCCCACCTTTGATACCTGATCAGGTCCCTCATGCTCCACCACCTCCCCCTGGTAACTGGCCTGTCTTCATCAAAAGTTCTGAGGTTAACACCACTGTGGCACAGAAGATTCTCTGCCTGCAGTGTCAGCATGCCATATGAGCGCACTTCTTATCCAGCTCCCTGCTAATGTGCCTGGGAAAGCAGCAGAAGATGGCCTAAGTGCTTGGGTCTCTGCACCCACGTGGAGGACCTGGAGAGACTCCTGGCTCCTGGTGTTGGCCTGGCCAGCCCCTGCTGTTGTAGCAATTTGAGCAGTGAACCAGCAGATGGAAGATCAGTCTCTTTGTGTGTGGGTGGGTGTCTCTCCCCCCACCCCATCTCTGCCTTTGAAATAAATAAATCATAAGACAGACAGGAAGGAAGGAAGGAAGGAAGGAAGGAAGGAAGGAAGGAAAAAAAAAGGAACCCTGAAGTTAGTTATTTTAGCCAGAATCTTCTTTTTGTTCATTCTTGGTAATTTTCTGTCCGCTGCCCTCCACCCACCCCCCGCTCCTTGGTTATAAATTCCTAGCTACCTATGCTGGATTTGGAACTGAGCCCAATCTCTCTTCCCCAGTACAAAATCCCATTGTCATGGTCCTTCTGCTTATTGCAGGGGTCCCAAACAAAGTCTGCCTTACTGTGCTTTTTTTTTTTTTTTAACAGAATCTGTCAACATGAGAACAGTACTTCTTGCAGAACGCTGATCATCTTCAAGAACCAAGAACCCAAATTACTCCACAAAAAGCAAATATATCTAAACAGATGCATGTAGATCACAATGCTCCTAGGGTCATTTAGTATTTAATCTGTGAGAGGATGGATAAAATTATCATAAAATATATATCTGATAATCTTCCATAGAAAAGACTGGAAACATGATTTCAGAAATCCTAAGGCAATCATTCATTAGGATTCTAAGTTCGTCACTTCCTCAATAATATATAACATCTAAAACCAAACAAAATGGTACTTGTATCACTGCTAAAATAAAACACAGGCTGGCAGACAGACTGCAGAAATTATACAAAAATAGCATTGGACATTATTGCAATTAAATAGCTCTTAATGTTATTTTCTAATTTATCTCATCTTGCCCAAAAGATCAGCAAATCTAACAAAGCATGAAACTATATAGGACCACACAATATCAAAAATCTTTCATCACTGATAGAAAACAGAGCCTGGATGAGAAGGCTAAAGAAAGAAAATATTAGGATACATGAGGACTTCGGTACATACATGTTAGTTTGGAAGGACATATCCTCATTAACTCACCATTAGGTTCATTTTCCTAAGAAACATTTAGGATACAATTCTATTACTGATTTTCTTTACATTGAGTTAGGTTCTGAATATGCAAATGACTTCATTTTAATTTCAGACTAAATCAGTATATCACCACAAATCTATTTCTTACCAAGGTTCCAAAATAGAAGCAGTGATACAATGGCAAAATTAGGACACAAAGATGAAAAAAACTAAGATCACAAGAGGATAGGGAAGAAAACTCCATAAAGTATCTTTCATAACTTATAATTAATTTCCAGGAAAGATAGATATTTCAAGTACAGTCAGTCTAAATAAATTAGGGCTGCCAAAACTGTGACCAGAGAAACTCACTGGGTCAGGAATCATTGTGAAAGCTATAATTACACTGGGTAATTTTACTTTTACCTACTCTAATGTACACTTTCAGTTTTTTTCATTGACCACATCTATTGCTCCAATTTCTGATAATGGCATCAGGAGTCGTTGTAAAGACTATCATCACTCCCTGTCAGAGTGATTTGGGAGACAATAAATCCACTCTCACTCTGACTCTAGGGGTAGATCCGAACCCAGGTCCATATACTTTTTATCTCTTTCTCCCTCTCTCTCTCTCTTCCCAGTTAATTAGACTAGGAATAAGTGATGGCATGTGGCCCACACTTAGTCACTGAGATTCCATTAGACTTTCAATAGAAATACGCAGAACTTAAACCAAGAGCTACTTGGGACCACATTGACAGAAAAACAAGAGACCCTGTTGGAGAATGGAAGCCTATAAAGAAATACACAAAACTGAAAGATGTGGAAAGAATGATGCCATGATAATATTTTTGAGTTCCTGCCCCAAATGTATCTCTGGACTTTTCAGCTATACAAGTTAATAAATTCCTAGTCTTCTTGATTCCATTTAAGTCATACTTCTGTTCCATTCAAGCGAAATAATCCTGTTGAAGACACTCTATTTTCCATAGCATCAGCTACAACATATTTAGTCTGTGGGAAATACATTAATTATTTCTTCCTGATAATATAAACTTTCATGAAAATTAATCAAGAAGTAAAAGTAAAGGAAAGCTTATTTTCTTAAATGCATTTTATAAAATTCAAATTTCCCCTATTTGCAGAAGTCTTCTATTTTATTTTAGATACTAATTAATACTACCTATTTTTGTGGTAGATACAAAGAAAATGTGCACTTAAAATTTTAACTCAGTTCCTCTGAACTTCTGAAGAAGCTGTTTCATATCTACTCCACTTGCTTAAAATCTGTGCCATCATCATTGCCATGACAACCATGCCCTTCTTCCTTAAAGCAATATAAGACTGTGCCTCCTTCCTCAAAGGTACAAAGAATAGAGTTTAAACAGGAACTTCTTCAACTTCCAACACCAACTTTGTCTAAATCTATCCCATTCTCTCTTTCCCACCTTTACAGAATAGTCCTTCTGTCTACAACTTCTCAACAACGTCATGACAAGTCACTAACTACATCTATCATCTCCTCTTCCAACAGAATCCTTCTCAACAACTTCTAAATTTGCTCAAGTCTAACAATCTTTATAGAAATTGCTCTCCCTCAACTACACATCCTACTCTAGCTACACATTCTATTCTCAACTCTCTTTAGTTTAGTCTTTTATATCAAATTCTTAAGGGAATTGTCTTCATTCACTGTCACCATTCATTCATCTTCTACTTCTCACTCCAGTGTCTTCCAAGGGGAAATGAGAGCATCATATATAAAATGGGGATGCTCTCTGGATTAAAGGAGCTAAACAAGTAAAATATTTCACACAGAGTCTAACACAGAATTAATCTCAAGTCACAGCATTATTATTCATTCATGTTTCAGTACAGATTTATTGAGCAACTGTATGTGGCAGGCACAATATTAAAATCCAGCACCTCCCCTCAAGGCTCAGTGGGAGAGAGAGCGAGAAGAACAGAGAGCATACATAATTACAAGGCAGTGATCCATTTCATAAAGTGCAGACCAGAGGGAAGACAACAGAAGTGGAATCATAACAGAAATCAATTCAGGCTATGAACTACATCACTCTTGGATGAGGCACCCTTCATATGGACTAGATGTGGACATTGCTCTCTGAAGCTGTACCAAAGAACCCCTGATTATAAAGGAGCTGAATAATGAACCTTTAAGTTTTAAGAAGGGCAGAATCGTAACACTTGAGTT
Organism: Oryctolagus cuniculus; assembly: GCF_051225735.1. NCBI lineage: Eukaryota > Metazoa > Chordata > Mammalia > Lagomorpha > Leporidae > Oryctolagus > Oryctolagus cuniculus. The sequence goes on from NC_142877.1 coordinate 34,688,179, forward strand.
CAGCAACTACAAAGATCCAGAATGATCAAGAAGGGCTCAAAATTGCTGACCCAAAGCCTTTAGCACCACACTTCCTCCAGCCCAGATAGCTTACCCCAAATTTCTCCTCTTTGTTCCTTTAGGAATAAAATTCTCAAACAACTCTCTACACATTTCTGCCACTCCTTGTGTAATATTACCATTCACAATGCTCATTGGTGTGAAATGACCTGGAGATCTATCTATATTAATGACTATGAGTTTCCTAAAACTCAACCATAGCTCACATTCAAGGATGAACAGCTGTTATGATAAACTCACAATGATTTGGAGTCTGCTAAACTTGAATATCCTACTGGCAATCATGGACACAGCCTCATCAATGCTGTATCCCTTCTTGGTTTACAATTGTTTGAAGCAGATGGACAATTTTAAAACATTTTGCCTGCTCTCCTAAATCACCTCAATTGATACATTCTCATCAAGGAAATCACCTGGGTTATTTTCGAGATCTTGCTACAGGCTGCCTACTACCCAATATCCATTTCTTGCTTCTTCCTGATCAAATGCCTTTTAATACCTAGTCAAAATTCACTAACATGTTATTCACATGGACTAAGGTTTACCTTTTTCTATTCAGCATACTTGTTCTGTTATTATCCAAATTTACTTGTAGTGTGCACATTCTAGTAAAATGTAAACTCAAAATCATTTTTATTTATGTCAATTGATATAACTTTATTATATATTCCCCAACTTTTCCTACTATCATGGTGTTCCTAAAATCCATCTTGTATATGAACCACATTATTTGCAACATAGAGTTTTTCATTAATGCCTCAAAAGAGACAGCTTACTAACTGGTCCCCAGTGCCCTACCAGAATGCAATTGCATTACATGGGTAAATGCTTTACTCCCGGGAATATTTTATCTTTCCATTTCATCACAAGGTCAGTTGTAGCCTTACTTATGTTCCATTTTTCAACATTAATTTCATTTAGGATACGTATGTTTAATCATCTATGACTCTAATTTAACATCTATAGTTATATTGTCTTGTTCATTTAAAAATTACCTGAATACGATTTAACATGCTCTTTTATTCAATATATGTGTTGTGTTCTTGTCTACACCAATAGATGACCTAATGAATACAATTATAGTTGACTGGCAAAAAATAGATTTTTATTTTTTCATTAACACCTTCTGAAAGATCTTTGAAACTTTGCAGGAACATGCTAAGAATTCAACAGGTATGGATGTAAAAAGTCCTATAAATGTCATTTATTTCACTAATGACTTCCAACTGTGTTCCTGAGGGATTATCCAAATCATAGAACATGGAATTTCAGAGGAATTACTATCCCCTAGAAACAGTTGTAAGTTGTTACATAAATATCTCAACTCTACTCCTTTGGTTGGACTGATTCTGGGAAAGCAGCAGAAAATGGTCCAAGTTGCTGGGCCCGTACATGGGAGACCTGGATGAAGCTCCTAGTTCCTGGCTTTGGTTCAGCTCACCCACTGCCATTATGGCGATTTGGGGAGTGAACTAATGGAAGGAAGATCCTCTCTCTCTCTCTCTCTCTCTCTCTCTCTCTGTGTGTGTGTGTGTGTGTGTGTAACTCTTTCAAATAAAATAAATTTTTTTTTTACAAAAAGAGGTAAAGTCTGTCTTTGGGAGGTGATTAAACTATGAGAGCTCTGGATTAGCCTAGTGCCCTCTTAAAATGGCTTGAGGATCTTGACCTTCCACAGCATCTATCCATCCTCTGCAGAGGACACAGCAACAACACACAATTTTGAAGCAGACAGCAAACCTTCACCAGACACCAAATCTACTGACACTTGATAATGGATTGCCCAGTCTCTCAGAACTAGAAGAAACAAATGCCTTTATTTACGAATTACCCCATCTAAGATATTTTGTTACAGCAGTAGGAACAGAAGAGAACTTCTTCTCCCTTTTGTTACTCTTCCTCTCTTAGAGGTTTTCCATGAATTTGCCAAATAAGCTACCTGTTTTTGAATCCTTACTTCAAGGTCTGTTTCTAGAGGGAATCCAAATTTAAAAAGAGGTCAGAGGCATTAGTCTTCAGAACTGTAATAAGTTATTCCTACCAGGGCCGGCACTGTGGCGCACTGGGTTAATGCCCTGGCCTGAAGCGACCGGCATCCCATATGGGTGCCGGTTCGAGACCTGGCTGCTCCACTTCTGATTCAGCTCTCTGCTATGGCCTGGGAGAGCAGTGGAAGATGGTTCAAGTCCTTGGGCCCCTGCACCTGCACAGAAGACCCAGAAGAAGCTCCTGGCTCCTGGCTTCGGATTGGCGTGGTTCTGGCCCTTGCAGCCAACTGGGGCACTCCCAGTTGTGAACCATCAGATGAAAGATTTCTTTCTCTCTCTCTCTCTCTCTGCCTCTCCTCTCTCTGTGTAACTCTGACTTTCAAATAAATAAATAATCTTTAAAAAAATAAATAAATATTTCCTACCTTCATCTTTTTTGCTTGTGGGAAATAATAGAGCAAAACATCATTGTCATTTATTAGTCATAAAATGGAAATAACAATGATTATTTATGATAATTTATAAGCCTACTAGAAGGGAAAATGAGACAGGGTATATAATGCAGATAACACAATCTCTCCAAATAGTAAGTGTCCAGAGAATCTTAATTATTGTTACTATCATTGTTTTAATCCTGAGGCACATATTGTCTTGTTTTAATTTTTAAAATATTTAATAGAGAAGCAGAAACAGAGATGGAAGGAGAAAGAGACAGACGTGGAAAGCTCCCATTCATTGGTTCAGGCTCTGCATGCTTGCAGTGGCTGGGGTTAGAACCATGAGCAGGACCTCAATCAAGATCTCCCATGTGGATGGCATGGACTTATTTTGTGCCATCACCTGCTCCCTCCCCGAGTCTGCATGGGGAAGAAGCTGGTACTGGGAGCCAAGATCTGAACCCAGGTACTCTATCTAGACATGGTGCCTTAATCAGCATCTTAATCACCAGATTCAATGTCTGCCCCTCTTTCCTTGTTATAAGCAAACAACTTATTGAACATCTACTACTTGACAAAATTTCAATATGAGAATATTAAATCTCCAGAAAACAGAATTGTGGTACAAATGCTGTCAACATCTCCCTGAATGCAAAGCCATTTTTATTGAGAAAAACCTGGAGAAGGATTAACAGCACTAGAGTAATAATGTCCTCACTAGCAGGATAATGAGGCTAAGGTTTGAAATTCTATGCCCAAATGAAAAACTCTGAGTATATTTGCAGGAGAAAAATCACAAACAGAATAGAGTGAAAAATAGTCCCAAATCTCTACCTCTCACTACAGCTATACCCTCTGGGTAACTGCAGAAACTTTCCTTATGAAGTAGAGTCTACTTCCCCATCCTTTAAATCTAGCCTGGTCTTGAGATTCACTTTGTTAAAAGAATGTATATGAAGTGACAGTGTGCTTCTCTCCAGCCTGGGCTTTCCAAAGCCAATATGCTTCCTTTTTCTTTCTCAGAGCCCTCCTTGATTCCTGTGAACAAGTCCAGAGTAACCTGTTGAGGATGACAGATATGGATGGGTCCAGACATCCCCATCTCCTTAGTTACAGCCAATTAACCAGAATAAATGTAATGGAATTCGTCCTGGAGCAGCTGGCTCTGCTGGTTGAAATAGATGCACCTCTTCCAATCAAACATAATTTTGGTGCTTGCCAGGACTTAGTCCTTGGCTTCCTTTTACATCTAAAAACCACTTGCTTTGGTTATATCATCACATCTGTTGGTTCCAAATGCACCTATATGCTAAGTCCCACATTTTTATCTCCTACCTAGATTTTTCTCCTGAACATCAGACTCCTATGACTGCAAAACTACCCAACATCTCCACTGAAAAAAGACATATACTCAATGGTTACTGTCAAAGTCTGAACTCCTGATGTTTCTCCAGAAACTTATTTTTCCCATAGTCTCCCCTTTCTTAATAGAAGGACATTTGGTTCTTCTAGATAATCAGGCCAAAAACCCTGGAGTCAGCCTTGCTTCTTCTTTCTCTCATATCCCATATCCAAGTCTGAAAACATCCTACCTTCAAAATATATGAGGTGGAGCCAGTGCCGTGATATACTGGGTAAAGCCTCTGCTTGCAATGCTGGCATCCCATATGGGTGTTGGTTTGTGTGGTTGCCTGCTCCACTTCCCATCCAGCTCTCTGCTATTAGTCTGGTAAAACAGCAGAATATGGCCCAAGTACTTGGGCTCCTGCACCCACATGGGAGACCTAGAAAAAGCTCCTGGCTTTGGATATGCCCAGCTCTGGCTGTTGTGGTCATTTGGGGAGTGAACCAGCAGGTGGAAGTTCTCTCTGTCTCACCTTCTTTCTAATGCTTCCTTTCAAATAAATAAATACATATTTTATATATAAAATAAATTTTATATAAATATTTCAATATATAAATATTTCCTATATATGTGTATATGTACACACACACACACACACACACACACACATATATGGCTTAGGTCACTGTTCACCACTCTTCACAGCTATAAGCCCTGTCATATCACCATCATACCTTGCCTGAATTATTCTCTCCCAATGCCCTCCTCATCAGTCTTCATGCTTCTGCACTTTGCCTCTCTCAACAGAGAAGCCAGAGTGTCTTCTGTAAAATGTTTAAGGTCTGGTCTGCTGCTCATAATTCTCCAATGGCTCCTTTATTCCTTAGATTAAAGGCCATAGTGTTGACTTAACTCCTAAGGCCCTATTTGATTGACTCCTGAACTCCCTGACCTAACTCTCTTTGGCACTCTCCCTCATTCACTTCATTGTATCCACGACGTTCTCCTATCTCAAAGCCTTGGCACTGACTGCCCTTTCTGTGATGCTCTCCCGTGTTTCTACACCGGTAAATTCCTCCCCTCCTTCAAATGCCACTTTCATCATGAGGGCTATTCTGACCACCCTATTTATAATCATAGCATTTACCACCATCCATAGGATCCCTTCTGGTCCCCCTTATCCCACTCTATTGTTTTATTTTTCAATTAAAAACATTGTTTATATTTATTTGGAAGAGAGATTGATTTGTAATCCACTAGTTTACTTCCTAAATGCCCAAACAGCTGAGTTGGATCAGATCAAAGCCAGGAACCAGGAGATCCACCTAAGTCTCCCCCATGGATGGAAGGGGACAAGTACTTCAGTCATCACCTGTTGCCTCCCTAGGTGCACATTAGCAGGAAGGAACTGGGAGTAGAGATGGCACTTGAACTGAGATACTCTGAAGTGGGATGGGGGTGTCCCTACTTTTTAAAGTATAGATCACCCTCTGATATTCTATATATTAATGTATTATACTTACTGTTTAATGTCTAAATTCCCTTTCATAGAAGGGATTTTTATTTGCCATGGCCATTGATATGCTTCCACATGCTTAAATTTCAGAGCTCAATTTATATCTGTTGAATGAGTAAATGACTAGTTGTGTAAGGTCATTGTAATATATGTCCTCTTTTGAAATCTGGCCCATCAAAGAACAAAGCATAAGTAAATAGGCACCATCTGCTGTGGTCTGGATATGGTTTGAGTGGGTCCCTAAAGATTCGTGTGCTGGAAACTTGGTCCCCAGGGAGGTGATGTCACAAGGTGATAGCATTTTTTAAGCCACGGTGTCCAGTGGAAGGTAAATCATTAGGAGTACTGAGCTCAGTACCCACAAGTGAGTTAGCTATCACTGGAGCAAGGTGTTAGGAAAAGAACAAAGCTGGCCCCTGACAGGCTGCCTGCCTTACCATGTGATCTCTTCCACATGTGCTGTCACCATCATGTGCCAGCCATGAGATCTTCATCAAGAACAACACACAGAGCAGCGCCTGATCTTGGATTTCATCCTCTAAAACTATGATTTAAATATACTTCTTTTCTTTATAAAAGTACCCAGCCTCGAATGTTTTGCTGTAGCAATAGAAAATTGGTTAAGACATTGACTCAATCTACTAGTTCAGCGACCAACTGTAAAATCAAAGGTTTTTCTGCAGCTAATTCATATCCCGGTCTGAGTAGAAAAGAAAATCCTCTTCAATGGTCAAGCTGTATTCAATTTTTAAAATAAAAGTGAAGTCCGAGAAGATAGCAAGCTACTCGTATCATCTTGGTATCCTAAACAAATAACTCCTCTAGGGCCAACTTCCAAATTTTCTGTCTCATTTGTTTTTCATGACTTTTTAGTAAGGTACAGTGATAACATTATTCATAGTCACCCTGCATGATTCCAGTATTGATTTCTAACCATTCCATAGGATGCATATTATTTATAAGTTTCTATTTCACTGCTGAGGGCATGGTTGCATTCTGACTGTTTTTATTTTCCAGATGATAATATCATATAAAACATAACAATATTCTTTTGAGTTTTGATAATCCCTACCTCCAGCAAGCTCAAGATTATATTATTTCTTTTTTCATTTCAGTTTAATTCAAATGAAACTCAAGAAGAAGTTCTTTATAATTTTCCAGTGTTGAAAGAATATTTAAATAGTTGCAGAAGACTATCAAACTATGCAAATATTTCTTCCAAATACACAAGCTCCACTCTTAAAAATGTTATACTAGCACAGTAGTTTTTCACATGTTTTCTCTAAATTGGAATTTTCTTAAAATGTCATTCTCTAAAATATCACTTTTAAAAAAGGCTTATTTATTTATTTATTTATTTGAAAGACAGAGTTGGAGAGGGAGAAGGAGAAGAAGAGGGAGAGGGAGAGGGAGAGGGAGAGGGAGAGGGAGAGGGCGAGGGAGAGGGAGAGGGAGAGGGAGAGGTCTTGCATCTGCTGGTTCATTCCCTAAGTGTCAAAATAATTTGGTCTGGGCCAGGATTAAGCCAGGAGCCTGGAACTCCATCCATATCTCCCATGTTGGTGGCAGATATCCTAACACTTGGGCCATCTTCTCTGTTTTCTCATGGGCATTAGCAGGGAGCAAGATGGGAAGTAGAGCAGTTGGGTCTTGAACCAGCAGCCATATGGGAGGCTGGCATTTCAGGTAGTAGTTTAACCCATTATGCCACAATGCTTGGCCCCATAAAATGTCATTTTCTTATATTCAAATTATTAAATAAATTAGCCCATATTTAAAGGAAATAAGCTTAAGACACAATATGTAAGGGTAAAATGATCGAAAAACAGAGAAATCTTATCCTCTAATTCAAAAATAGCAAATTCAAAAGACTTCAAGGAGCAAGATGGATGAGGAATCAAACCCAGAAACTCCCATTTTGGGAGTGACTACATGCCACTCCCATAAAAGCTTTTAAACTCATAAATTTAGATACTACCGGGCTACAAAGGAGAGGGGGAGTAAATTCTATTTGGAGTAGTAAAGAGATAGGACACATCTTGGAGATAGCTATTATCTTTAAAAAAAAAAAAAGAAGAAGAAGAAAGAAAGAAAAAGAAAACACCTTCATAAGGGATAAAACAAATATAGTAGCCTGATGGTAAACAGTAGGGAGTAACAGTGATTGTGGGAAAGTGAACACATTATGATCTGTCTATGGTAGAGATGGCATCTATTGAGATACAGTGGAAGCTTGCTATGAAGAAATACAATCAACGTTGCCAAATTTTGCAATTCTGTATTTGTGAATATTTTTAAAAAAGAAAAACCAGAAATCTGGATTTTTCTGGGAAATTTCACACATGGAGGCCATAAAACCGGAAATTGTACTCTACGCTGATTCCAAATATTTAGGTACTTATTAGAATTTACAATGTTCTAACCTTCAAATATTAAAAGGACAAATTATATTTCAAGGTCTCCAGCTGCTATGCCCTGACTCCTACTTATTTGTGGATTCTAGATGTTATTATTTCAACCAATATAGATTCCCCATATTCTAAGCAGGTACTTCTTAGCAATCCAAGTTAAAGTACACATAGCAACTGCTGTCATACTTATACAGGGACATTAAAATCAGTTCTAATTACCACTCCAGAATCGTATGTCTTTGGGAATCCTAGAATCCATAGAAGTATATTTGAATAGAAACCTGAAGGGAGATCCCCTTGCTCAGACCACTTACTTTGATCCATTTCCTTCCCAAGTCTTCTGCATTTTTCCTGATTTTATGCTGCATGTTACTATGGAAAAAGGGGTGCCCAAGACTTGGGCAGACCTGAATAAAACCCCAGGTTTCAGTATGAAAAAATCAATTTATGTTTGATCATCATTGATATCACCAATCAGGCATATTCCTATCTGGTTTGGGACAATAGAGGAGTAGGTGTAAGTTATCTCTGCTAATCAAATAAGTATTCTTTTTTTTTTTTTAATTTTTGACAGGCAGAGTGGACAGTGAGAGAGAGAGAGAGAGAAAGGTCTTCCTTTGCCGTTGGTTCACCCTCCAATGGCCGCTGCGGCTGGCGAGCTGCGGCCAGCACATCATGCTGATCCGAAGCCAGGAGCCAGGTGCTTCTCCTGGTCTCCCATGGGGTGCAGGGCCCAAGCACTTGGGCCATCCTCCACTGCACTCCCTGGCCACAGCAGAGAGCTGGCCTGGAAGAAGGGCAACCGGGACAGAATCCGGCGCCCCGACTGGGACTAGAACCCAGGGTGCCGGCGCCGCAAGGCGGAGGATTAGCCTATTGAGCCACGGCGCCAGCTCAAATAAATATTCTTAATGTTTCTCAAGAACCTCAGTTTACTTACTGTACTATGAAAGCAGGCACCTACCTTATGGATTGATTCGTCACTTTCTTTTCAGTGTGTTGAAGTCTCTACCTCATATTTATTTCTATATTTTTGTCTTTTTTTTCCAACCAGAAATAGGTAAGGTGTATTAACCTTTTCCTCCACTTATTTTTTATTTATAAAACATGGAAAACTAGTATTAATATAGAGCTTTTGTTTTTTTAAGGAAATATATACCATTTCTACTTTTGATTCCAGAATTTTAAATCATTTTGCATATGTATTCAAATTTTTTCAGTCTGTAATATCCATTCACCCACACAAATTTATTTAAGACCTGACCTATGCATGCACAATGCTAGATGATGGAAATACAAAGATGAAGAAACAAGATATCTGCTTTAGAGGAATCTAGTGTAATAAAGTGGTCAAGTAAGATAAGATCTACAAAACATTATGATGAATACTTGAGAGGAATAACCCATAACCATAGGGAAGAATTTTTTGAGTAAGAGATTGGTGGTAGCTGAGTAGGAAGTTTTTAGTGATGAGGTAACAATTAGGGAATTGGATGTTTATTTGGGGAGTAGGAATAAGATAAGGAGAACAGATAGGAGGCCATTACAAGATCTAAGTGAAACATACAAAGGGGAGCGGCAGGCACTCAATTATGTGAGTCATCACTGCTGCCTTCCAGGTTACGCATTAACAGTAAGCTCAAATTTGAAGAGGGACCCGGACTTGAAAGTGGGTAGCCTGATACAGGATTTGGGGAACCCAACCAGCATCTTAACCAGTATGCTGAATGCCTACCACAAAAAAAAAAAAAAAAAAAAAAAAAATCAACTGTTGATTCACTCCCCAGATGCTCACAATGACTCGGGATGAGGGAGGATGAACCTGCAAATGATGAATTCAATCTAGGTCATCCACATGGGATGCAGGTACCCAATTATTTGGGCCATCACTGCTGTTTCCCAGGGTCTGAAAGTTAGAGTCAGGAGCAGGAATGAGGAATCAAACCCAGAAACTCCCATTTTGGGAGTGACTACATGCCACTCCCATAAAAGCTTTTAAACTCATAAATTTAGATACTACCGGGCTACAAAGGAGAGGGGGAGTAAATTCTATTTGGAGTAGTAAAGAGGACACATCTTGGAGATAGCTATTATCTTTAAAAACAAAAAAAAAGAAGAAAGAAAGAAAAAGAAAACACCTTCATAAGGGATAAAACAAATGACAGTCTTCCTCAGTGTCCGTGGGAGATTGGTTCAAGACTCCCTGCCCTGGAGAATACCAGAATCTGAAGATGCTCCAGTTCTTTATAGAAAATAGTACAATTTTTGCATATAGCCTACTACAATACTCTGTATAGTTTAAATGATCTCTAGATTACTTACAATTCCTAATATAATATAAATGCTATGTAAATACTTCCTATAGTGTATTGTTTAGGGGATAATGAGAAGAAATGTTCTGCAACACTCAGAACAATTTCTCTTCCTGAATATCTTTGATCTGCAGTTGGCTTAATCCATAGATGCAGAATCCACAGATGTGGAGGGCTGACTGTATGATTTAACTCAAGGCATAAGTAGCTGCTATTTTAGTGTTAGTGGAGAAGTTTTGTCTGTGTTACTATCTCAAAAGCTGGGGAAGAAACATTGTCCTCAAAACCACATGGATGAAGGTAGCTCTAAGCTCTGTTTCAGTGATTTTTTCTCTTTAACCCCTCCCCCTCTTCCATCAGTATTTTTACTTTTAGAGGTTAAGTCATACTGATGTAGCAACTGTTCCTACAGTGGGGAAGATTCTTTTCTGCAAGTATGAATATTCTACTTTTCTAGGAAGTAAATTATAATGGAGCTAGAAGATTAAGCAAAAGGGGCCACTCAGCTGGTAATTAGCTAAAAACATCAATCTTACAAAAACACCCTTGACATGACTCCACTGACCACATCCTTAGAAGCAGAAACATGAAGTTCCATTTAGAAATCAACAAAGAGTTTGTACTGAAAAGTAAAGCTAACAACTGAAGAGTATGTGAGAGATCTTATATGTGGGACAAAAGGTATGTTTGTCCTCTTCCCTCCCTCCCCTACACACCCTTCTACCTTGCCTTCTGTCTTTCTCCTCCCTATTCCATAAATTGCTATTAAAAGATAACAGAGGGGCCAACATTGTGGCAAAGTGGGTAAAGCCACTCCCTGTGATGCTGGCATCCAGTATGAGCACTAGTTCAAGTCCGGGCTACTCCACTTCCAATCCAGCTCTCTGTTAATGACCTGGGAATAGCAATGGCCCAAATGCTTGGGCACCTGCCCCTACATGGGAGACCCAGAAGAAGCACCTGGCTCCTGAATTCAGTCTGGCCCAGCCCCAGCCATTGTGACCATTTGGGAAGTGAATCAATGGATGGAAGATCTCTGTTTCTTTCTCTCCCTCTCCCTCTTCTCCCTCTCCCTCTTCTCCTTCTCCCCCTCTTTCTCCTTATCTCTCTTTCTCTGCCTCTGTCTCACTGTAACTCTCACTTTCAAATATATATGTTTAAAGAAGTAATGGAATCAATATTGTTTGCATAAAGTCCTCATGATTCATTTGGGCAGTGGGGCAATGGGGTAGTAGGGATATGAACCAGTACTTTGAAGTGCAAAGATAGTTCTGATTGCCAGTTTTTCTTTACTGCCAATGAAACAAATGGCAACTCCTTTGAAAACTGGTAAAGGTATTCACACCCTGGACATCTGCTTAAAAATGTAAGTTGAATCTGCTTATTATACAAACAACTAAATATTGACTGTTGGTTTTGATCATGCAGTTAATCATATTACTGAACACAGCAAGGCAATAAACGCATTCACTTTCCCTTTTCATGAGGAATCTGCACAAACAGAAATGCTGAATCTAAGGATTGGAAAATACTGGAGAGTCACAGTGGGTTGATTAACCCAGTGATTTTCAAATTATTCAAGGTTGAAAGACTCGAAACAAAACTTCTCCTCTTATCCATTGAGCTTCTGCCTACGACAATGCTCGTAGACTTTGGATGCAGATGATCCAGAGCTAAACCTTGTTTCCTCCCCTACCCAACTGCACGGTACTTTGCCTTGAGTGAATTCATGGTGTTCTTAGGAAGACTAATTAAGGAACCCAGGTAAAATACTTGGGTGATGGCTTAACACATCTTGTTCACTCTGTTAACTATAATCACAGAGAAGCAGTCTCTCTTATCCATATTGCTGTTGCTTGAGCAGCTGATTATGGCTATGTGGGAACAGTTGAGTGCTATCACTTAAAAATAGTTTCCTGACCTGGAGGACCAATCCTAACACTGAGGTCATATGAGTACAAATGAAGTGCTATAAACTATGGATCTGAATACTTAAATATTATAAATCAAGTGAAACATTGCTATACTTTTTATCTTCCTGGTTTGACAAATATGCCTTTACCATGATATGAGAAAAATTCCAAGATAGCCTAAATTTAATCACAATGTCTGGTGGATGGAGGAAGGAAGATATAAGGGAAATTAGTTAACAGCTTTGAATGAAATTAAAAAAAGTCTGTTTTATATTCCTGAATGTACAGTGAAACCAAATATCATCACGTTCTACCACCAGGGTCACCAAACCCTGCTTAAATATGAATTTTCTAGGCTATTAACCCCAACCAATCCACAAGCAATGGTTATTTCTCCTCATTGACTGCCCTTCTATTCAAAAGCTTTCCCAAGAAGGGGCCATCAAAGAAGGAGGTAACTTTCTCTGAAGGGAGAAGAGAACTTCCACTTTGATTATGGCCTCGTCTAAATAATGTCAGAGTTTGTGGACTTAAGAGGCTTCCGTAGCCGAGGCAGCTCATGACAAGAGCCTTGGGTGATCACTGACATCATAAATAAGAGTATCAATTGTTAAATCAACAACAGAGTCACTGTGCACTTGCTCCCCACGTAGGACCACTGTCCTTAATGAGTTGTACTATGAGAATTAACAGTAAAACTAGTCTTCAAACAGTACTTTGTACTTTGTGTGTCTGTATGGGTACAAACTTGAAATCTTTACTTAGTATAGAGTTGGTCTTCTGTATATAAAGATAACTAAAAATGAATCTTAATGAAAAATTGGATGGGAGAGGGAGTAGGTGGTGAGACGGTTTGGGGATGGGAGGGCGGGTATGGCAGGGGGGAGAACAGCTATAATCCAAAAGTTGTACCTATGAAATTTATATTTATTAAATAAAAGCTTTCTATAAAAAATAAAAAAAAGCTTTCCCCACTTCCTGTTATCCTGCCCTTCTTATCTACACTCAACATAGGCTCAACATAAACAGTTATGCCATCCTTCCCCAAGTTTTCACAATAAAAATGCTCTTGGTTCTAATGGACATTTTCCCTATTGCAATCTAGCCTTGTTGCTGGTAGTTACTGAAACCTAGGACTGGGTCCTTTTTCTGACCAGTATATATAATGGCTCAATAAATCCTTCCATTTCACAGCTCCCTCGGTTTCAAGAGTTTTGGTGTAATAATAGCCTAGAAGCCAGGTTTAAATTTAGGATACATGGGTTCCAGAACATAGCAAAACAAAGAAAACCAGCCTTGCTCCCTTTCTCTTTCTACCCTGTCCTCTAGCACCCATGTGTGGATGATATTTCTACCTGTACCAAGCCCCATCCATATCCCCTGTTATTTCTTTTTTTTTTAATTAAAAAAAAATTTTTTTTGACAGACAGAGTTAGACAATGAGAGAGAAAGGTCTTCCCTCTGTTGGTTCACCCCCCAAATGGCCGCTATGGCTGGCGAGCTGCGCTGATCTGAAGCCAGGAGCCAGGTGCTTCCTCCTGGTCTCCCATGCGGGTGCAGGGCCCAGGCACTTGGGCCATCCTCCACTGCCTTCCCGGGCCACAGCAGAGAGCTGGCCTGGAAGAGGAGCAACTGGGTTAGAATCCGGCATCCCAAACGGGACTAGAACCCAGGGTGCCGGCGCCGCAGGCAGAGGATTAGCCTAGTGAGCCACGGCATCAGCCCCCTATTATTTCTTTATCCCCCTTTGGGCCCAGGATCAGGGTCAGGGAATCCCAAAATCCCAGGTTTGTAGAGCAATGCCTGGCAGGGGATTAAGGACTCCAGGTGGTATGTGGAATCTTGGAATGGCACAGAGGAACATGGCTACAGAGGTCTGCAGAGGCTGGCGGCCAGGGGTGGCAGAACCCTCTAATATGCAGTGACCTGGATAAGGAGCTCTTTTGGCAATTTAAGATTACTTTTTTCTGTCTTATTTTTAGTGCAAGTGAAAAAGAATGTTCTTTTTTCTCCCCTTTCATTCATAAGTCATCTTCTTCCCCCACACCAAATAAATAAGTAAAAATCTTTTAAAAGGCAACAACATAAATGTTAAACTACATGTATAGTTACAGACATTTCCTATTTATGATAAGAACTGCAGTGAGATACAAATTGATATGGATGATTTTTCCTTTAAAAGAAAAATATGTACCAAAGTTCTTTGAACCAAGAGCTCAGTATTCATGGTGGACTAAATTCAAGCAAGAATGTAGTACTGGACCAGTGTAAGACAATACAGAAAAAAATAGAACCTAGACTTGTGCTGGTGCCCAGTCTACCTCCAAACTGTAACTCTTGCTTCTTCTCAACTGTTTCCTTCAGATCTTCAGATTGTCCTTTCCATAGATGTCGTCTCAACTGAAAATGGAAAGAACAACAACAACAAAAAAACCTCCTGCCAGTATATGGGGATCAATCCAAGTTCTTCCTGAAATGTCACGACTAACTCTAGGAGAAAAAATGTATCTCCTGCATGGGGCACCCACACTATACCTTTATAAATGATGCACATCACAGTGAATATCATGACTTGATGTTAAACTCCTACATCACAGCAAGTTCCCTATAGGAGGAAAAGGAGAAATGGTTGATATTCCAATGTTTGCTCCAATTCACGGAGTAATGGGCATTTTGATTGTTGCTTTTGTTTATGTTCAATTTGTTTTTGGCTGTTTAGCACCTATCATATCTCTTTTGTTTATGTTGCTGGAGAACGGATGGTTAGCCTGTTAATCAAGGCTGGGTATTTAGGGCAAGCTCCAAACCTAATAATCAGAGGGCTATGGTCAAGCCCTTAGCAAGTTATTCTTGGTTGGAGCCTATTTCTCAAGTACCTGACATCTAGACCTGTGAACTAACCAAGTTCTTGTCTGCTTCCAAGCTTTCTTTTCTGTATGTTTATTCTATTTTTTTTTGGGGGGGGCTGCTGGGGAGTGGGGAGGAGTGGGTGTCTCTCTCTCTCTCTCTCTCTCTCTCTCACACACACACACACACACACACACACACGGCTGTTATTTTAGCTACCAGATAGCCTTTTAGTAAATTCCTTTTGCTCAAGATAGGCAGTTTCTTTCATTTGCATGCAAACTAAGAGTCATTGCTGATATACTTGGCAGAGCCCCTGACAAAACAGATAATCAATGATTGTTTGCTGCATAAATGAATAATTATGATCTGAATGTGTATCACCACCATATTTGTAAAATAGTGAGTTTTTTTTCTGATTCATAAAATAAGATGTTATCATGGACTATATATTCAAAATTTGAAAGGCATAAAAATCCATATTTCTACCATTCAGAAATCACCTAATTTTTGCTTTTTGTTCATTTTGTATGCCTACATGATATTTGTATTTCACTAGCACATTATGATGACACAATGTATGTACTTTTGCATGTGGTTATTTACACATAAAAATCTGGTGAAGGTTGCTCCATTTCATTACATCATCAATAGAAGTATCCTTTTCAATGCCTACATGAATAGTGTGTTATCATGGAACCTTAAATATCTCTAACCAGTCTCCAATTTTTAGTTATGCTTGTTGATTTTAATTTTAAAATATAAAATGTGCTGAAAATCCTTTATAGTAACTTGTCTGCATAAACTTCTTTAGCAAGGACTAAAATAAACATAAAATAAAAAGAAATAATTGCATCACGTAATTTGAGCTTTAAAAAGTTTTTGACAAATATTTTCAAGCAGTTTTCTAGGAAGATTATATCATGTAACCCCCCCCCCCACTAGTATTAGATGAGAATGCCTTTCTCATAGCATCATTGCCAGTTTTGAGTATTACTTTGTATAACTATTTTTCACTCATTTAATATATAAAATATAGCATCTCATTTTTAAAATTTGCATTCCTACAATCAAAACAGAATATTCATTAAATAGATAGGCATCTCAAAACATGGAATTATAAGATAAGCTTATTTTGGTATAAAAAATTTTAAAAGATTTATTTATTTATTTGAAAGGCAGAGTCATGGAGAGAGAGGAGACACAAAGAGAGCTCTTCCATCCGCTGTTTCACTCCCCAAGTGGCCACAATAGATGGACCTGGGGGGATCTGAAGCCAGGAGCCAGGAGCTTCTTTCAGGTCTCCCAAATGGGTGGCAGGGGCCCAAGGACTTGGGCCATCCTCTGCTGCTTTCCTTGGTGCATTAGCAGGGAGCTGAACCACAAGTGGAGAAACCAGAACTAGAACCAGCGTCCATATGGAATGTAGCACTCTGTACCAAAAATTTTGCAGTAAATCTCATGCAAAGTTGTATGTAAATCTGCCTCTTTATTTCTTCCTTTGAAGTGCTTATTCTGATAGCTGGATAATCCAATTGGTGTGCTATTTTTTTTACTGATTTATAAGGATTCTTCAGTGCTATTATTACCTGTCCTACTACACTTGGTATCATTATGTTCTGCTTTAAGATATTTTTTGTATACACAAATCTAAAGCATACTCAAATCCATATGCACTTTTTAAAAAAAATTTAATTCAGAGAGTCATATAAGTGGATATGCCTAGTTGGATGTTTCCCATACACTTAGCCAATTTCCTTGATATTTCTGTCAAATATTCCTATTTCATAATGTTTTCTCCATCACATTTCTGTTTCCAAAAATGATTTGTTTCAAAGCTATGCTGTTTCATCAAAGTACTTATCAATTCTTGAACTGCAACTACACTATTATAGTGATTGTATTAGATGATCAGTTTTATTTTTACTTCTGCAAGGGCAAGCCCTCAACACCATCTGCCTACCTCTACGCTACATCTATCTGTTACAGCCCCCAACACCACATCACTACTTATGTGCACCCACCACCTCCATGTGTAGCTACCACCACCCAACTCTATCACCATAACTTTTCTGCAAAATTTTATATAGTTACACAATTTATATAGTTATTCTTCCAGATGGATATTAGAGGCACTTTGTCAAATTCTCCCAAATCCCAATAAAATAAAACTATATAATTGACCTGGAAAAATAACCATTGAATAATATCTTCCTAATCAAATACATTTTTCATTTATTTGTTTCTTAGATTACATGTATAAATAAAATTTTACAACTTTCTACATAGACTGTCAAATATTTGTTATTATTCTCAAGTATGCTATGTACATTTACTATTTTTCCTAGGTTATTTATATGTTTGTTTTTCCTGATAGGAAGTTTATTGGTCAGTTTTGTTTTTTTTTTTTAAAGTATCAAGGGGCTGGCGCTGTGGAGTAGTAGGTTAAGCCGCCATCTGCGGCACCAGCATCCCATAAGGTGCCAGTTGGAGTCCCAGCTGTTCCACTTTCCATCCAGCTCCCTGTTAATGGCCTGGGAAAGCAGTGGAAGATGCCCCTGCACCATGTAGGAGCCCCAGAAGAGGCTCCTGGCTCCTGGCTTCGGATTGGTCCGGCTTCGGCTGCTGCAGCCACTTGAGGAGAGAACAAGGGGCTGGAAGACCTCTCTCTCTCTGTCTCCCCCTCTCTCTGTAACTCTGCCTCTCAAATAAATAAGTACATCTAAACAAAAAAAGTTAAAGTATACAACTTAATGGTTTAATGCACAAACTTCTGCAGGCATCACCACAATCAATTTCAGGCATTTTTATCATTGACAAAAGAAATACTACCTCTATTTCACTTCAATCTCCTACATCCTAATCAATCACTAGTATGCTTTCTGTATTTATGGATTTGCCTGTTAATGAATAGAATCATTTTCCATTTTCTTTTTAGTTGGCAAATACTAGCATTTTTGGAGGTCGTTGATTGTTCAACATGTATGTTAAAACCAGTCACCTTATTGAAGTCTCTTAGTGCCTTTAGGTTTTAATTAATCCAATTGTATATTCATCATTTTAAAACAAAAATCAAAGCATGATATCTGATTTCTGGTTAACTTTACTTAACCATAGGCATTAAATGATGTTTTATTATTTCTTTTTTAAAAGTCAGCTTTTATGAGAATAATGAGACCTGAAATTGAAGCCACCTTAGAAATCCAAATGTAACACATACTCCTGTGTTGAGCTCCATTCATTTCCCTTGGGCACTCAATCTTGCTATTCAAATCTACCAAGTGTGATTTCAATGAGATATTAAGTCACCTCTCATTTGGCTAAAACAGGAAAAATTAAAGAAGAAAACAATTGAGAGTTTGGACAGAAACACAGCACAAACTTGTACCCATATAAAGAGCAATTTGTCTCTTATTTTAACCCCAGGGTTAATAGCTAGAATGATTTTTAAAATAGAGCAGAGGGGGCCTTGTGGTGCAGTGGGTTACACTTCTGCTTCTGACACCAGTATCCCATATGTGAGTTCCAGTTCAAATCCCAGCTGCTGCACTTCTGGTCCAGCTTTCTGCTAACATACCCAGGAAGGCAGTGGAAATGGCCTAAGTATAAGGGTCCCTGCCACCCTTTTAAGAGACTAGAACAGAGTTCTTGGTTCCTTGTTTCTGCCTTGCCCAGACCCACCTGTTGTGACCATTTGGTGAGTGAACCAGCAGATGGAAGATCTTTCTTTCTGCCTCTCTCTGTCTTTTTAATACATATATGGATAAATGATTAAAAACAGTGAAATAGACTACGGCCCACTCAGATATTTTCAGAAAGAAATTACATGCTCTTCTACTCATGTACATGAGTAGATTCTTTTCCCCACAAATAATAGGACCTACTAATTACTAATTCATCAAACATTTATTGAACTTCTGATAAATGTAGGAGTCCAAATTATTTGGAAACAATAGGCCTATTGTGACAATTATGAATAGGGACTGAAGAAAATCAGGCACACAGAAACTCAATAAATTACTGTTATTCATTATTATACATAATGTCCATTGTAATACATGATATTATTACTACTATTAATTTCTAGAAGGGTAAAAGCTTAGTTTATCATTGTCTTTATTGGCCCTAGCAAACAAACAAAAATGTAAAACATATTTGAAGATTATTTATTGACTCACTGATATATAGTCACAAAAACCTCAGTAGCCAGAAAATATTTTGATTCAATTCTTAACTTATAGCCTAAAACCAATTCATAGAAGATGTATTTGTTAAAGCCAAGAATACTCCTCTTTTGAAGTCAGAATGAGGTTCTAAATCGTTCTTTTTATCCAAGTTAGTTAAAAGGGAAAAAAAAACCTTCTAAAAATCAGACCTTTAAATTGGCACAGAAAAATGCTATGAGGCAAAGAATTTACTCCTCCACTCATTCACCATTTATTGAGCATCTTCTGCATGTAACATAAAAATCTGGCCAGCACAGAACTTGCAGACATTAAATGGTCAGACAAATATGAAATTGCAAACTGAGGTAAATGACACAGGAGGAAAGTAAAGAGACATATCCAAGATGTGGCTGGCTCAGTGTCCAAGCCTCTGGGAGTCTCTGGAAATTGTCTTAGTTGTATGAGTGGCATTTTACACAGGAAATTGATATGATCCTATCTGCTCTTGGTGAAGAGTTGGAGGCTCCAAGCAAGGCACCAGGGATCTCCTTAGAAAGGGACACTAGTGGTCCTCGTGGCAGATGATGACTTGAAGTTTGATGGTGATAAGAAGGATGGGAAGAAGAATCTAGCAAGACACACTTAGAGCTATCAGTAGGAGACAGAGTTTATATGACCATGTGAGTTTGGGATGTGGAGAAGAAATGGAGTGTCAAAGATAGTTCTTGGATTTCTGGCTAGGGTGATTTCATGGGCAGTGTGTTATTCATCAGGATAATGTTAATTAAAAATATGTTATCTCAAGAACTAAGGAAGGAAGGAAGAAAGGAAAGGTGGGAGGGAGGAAGGGAATATCCTTATGTTCTCAGAATTGTGTCTATGAATTACATTGAATCTGTTCTTTGTATTAATATTATGTTAACATGAAAAGATATCAGCAAAGACTAGAAAGTGTAAGGATATATTTGTTGCTGTTATTGTTTTGGTTTGCTTTTCCAAGTGTTAATAGTGTAGCAAAACAAGGCAGCAGCAACTTCCAGAAATCAGTTTGGAAAGATTACATTTTGAGAAGCCTCTAGAAGACCTGGTACTACATTGTCTTGGTTTCCAGATAAGTGATATGCATGAGGGCACTTCAAAAAGTTAATGGAAAAGTATCATTAAAGGCTGTTTATTTCAGAGCAAAAGTTTTTTGAAACCCAAGTATAATTCCCATAATATGCATTTCCCATGAGCATATTTTTATTTGACAGAGAGAGAAGTAAAAAGAGAAAAGAGGGAGAGCTCTGATCCACTGATCCCCTCCCCAAATGCCTGCCATGGATAGGGCTGGGCCAGATCAAAATTGGGAGCTGATAACTCCATCCAAATCACCCACATGGATGGCAGGGATGCAAGTATTTGAACCATCATTTTCTGCCACCCAGGGTCCACATTAGCAGGAAACTAGAATCAGGAGCAGATTCAGAATACTCTGAACATTTGGACACATTTCTATGCACAAATTTCAAAATTGTTCACCAAAAAAAGTCTTTTAATGCCATTTTTTGACAAACGTTTTCTGAAGTACCATTGTATAAATGAGGTACTTTTGAATACTGTTTTCTCTAACATAGTTGGGGATATAAAACCTTGGATAGATTGTTTTAACATCCTTCAGTTTTTTCTAAACTCACGTTATTCTATCTTTATATTCTGCTCTTATGTTGACATCATCTTGTGTTGTGATTACACACAATTCTTCAGTCTATGTTGCTGTAACGGCCTTAGAAGCGTCTCCCTAACATTCATGTGTACCCAGAAGCTGTGAATAAGACCTTGTTTGGGAATCAGTTACTCATAGAATTAATCACAAGGAGGTCATATTAATTTAGAGTGCATCCTAAATTCATATGAATGATGTCCTTACATGAAGATGAATTGTTTTTTACCCAAGGACACACAGAAAGAATGTGCCCCATGAAGACAGTGGCAGAGACTGAAGTTATATCCAAGAACACCTGGGGCTGCCAGAATCTGAAAGTGGCAAAGGAAGATCCCCTGTTAGGACCTTGGAGGGAGCGAGGTCCTGTGGACTCTGCTTTTGGACTTCCAGCCTCCAGAACTGGGACAGGGTCAGTTTCTGTGGTTCTTAGCTGCCAAGTGTGCGGTTGTTTGCTATGGAAGCCCTAGGAAGTAAAACGGTTGCAAAGATTTACATGAAATCACCTGTTTGAAACAACCTTGTTTAATACAGGGCACAGAATGGGGGTTCAATAAACATACAAGTCTTTTCTCTTAATGGTCATCACTATTTTTATGGTGGTTTATAAGTAATCTTCATACCTACTCATTTAGTACGTCCTACTATTCCTAAGCCTGTTTCACAGATGAGAAAATTGAGGCTTGGGAAAGTTAAACAGCTTTCCCACGACCACAAATCTAAACTTGAAAGAGGCCGGGGCAAAGTCAGCTCTGTGTTATCAACCAAGACTATATCTATTGTGGCCTAGTAGACTAAGCCTCTGCCTCTGGTGCCAGCATCCCATATGGATGTCCTGGCTGCTCCTCTTCCAATGCAGCTCTCTGCTTATTGCCTGGGAAAGCAATGGAAGATGGCCCAAGTGTTTGAGCTCCTGCACCTGCATGGGAGACCTGGAAGAAGCTCCTGACTTCGGATCAGCTCAGCTCTGGCCACTGCAGCCATCTGGGGAGTGAACCAGCGGATGGAAGACCTTTCTCTCTGTCTGTAATTCCACCTCTCAAATAAGTATCTTTTAAAAAGAACACGATACCATAACCTGGAACCCCTGCTTCTCAGCTGACAGTGTTTCAGTAAGCTCTGATAAAGTGAAGGAGAGGGAGTACCTGCATTTAAAACTCACAAAATAACAAGTTGCAGAGACTGAGTACAATCTACTCAATCACAGAGGAACACTGGCCAATGCAAGCAATGGCCTCGAAGCACATTCCCCTGCTTGTATTAGCAGCATTTCTGGTTTGCATATATTTATCCCAACTCCAAGTAGTACCCATCAGATTGGACGTTAATGGCTTTAATTGAAATGCCTTTTCCTCAAGCAGCCCCCATTTCATTCTGATTAAACTGACTCTTCCCACCTAACAAGATCATAAAAAAAAGGGTGGAGGGAAGTGTCTCCAAACTTCATATTCACAGATGTCTACTCTTTATATTATAAAGCAAAAAATAAAGCATGACTTAAATTTACCTTTGCACCCCAACGCAGTGAGTTGTGCTGCTGAACAGAACTGATGTACAAATATGCGTGGTGGAGCTGTTCTGCCAGTGCCACTGTGAAAGATTCCTACTGTAGACGGAGCTCCTGGAGAGCATCGGGTCCATCGGGACTCAGGTAAGACAGAGTGCACGCCACTCAACCCGGGAAGAGCAAAGCACGGGCGGAGAGATCCTGTGAGGTACCTAAGACTCTGGCTGGGTTTTGGTAGAACCCTGTGGAATGTCACGTTTCCTGATTGCCCCAAAAGTATATCCCGCTTTCCAAGCTGTCATCAGCTATTAAGGATGACACTTTACTGGCTTTGTGTCAATTTCTCTTTTTCTTCATGACTCTGGCCTTGGCGCTGATGCTTCAAATAATTAGCATCTGATGCTGACGAATTAACTCACATCTCGTGCTAAAAGCTCCGGAGCACACACACACATGGTTTGAGGAAGAGCGAACACTTCTCCTCCAAACTGGGCACAGAGGGTCCCCAGACTTTTCAAGTTCACCCTCCAGGAAGCTGACACGGCATACAATTTTCACAAGAGTTTGGAACCGAGATCCTCTTCCTCACTCTGCCCGCACTGGTGCCCACAGAAGAAGTTGTCTGTCTCCATTACAACCCACCACGCGCGCAGGCACACCAAGGCAAATAACAAAGAGAAACACAGCCCCACACAGGCTCAGCTATTGCATCTTCCAGTCCACACCTGCCCAAAGACAAACACCATATGGGAACCCTGCCCTGGCGCTCTGACCAGCGCTCTCTGGGAGAAGCAGGCGCCCTGGCAAACCCAGCCGCTGTCTACACAAAGAACCGGTGCGGGGCTGGCTAGCGGTTTGGGGTACCAGCGCGCTCCCAGGGTTGGTCTCCCGGCTTCTCCCGCACGCCCTCCCGCCCGGCAGAGAGGAACTACCCTTTATTTGACCCGTGGAGAGCCCAGGCTGGGTAGTAGCGCATGGGCTGGGGGTTGGGGAGTGGGCGGTCCCCGGATCCCTCCCCTCCATCCAGGCAGCCGGTCCCCAGCCTTTGGCATCTTCTGGGAGATGCACAATCGCGCTGTCAGAGTCCGCTTCGCATCCTTTCCCCGACAAGGCAGGATGCCCTGGGTACCAGCCGTGCGCATCCCCGCCGGCGCCCCTCCTCGCGCCGTTCTCCACCCGAGCAGCCCCGCCAGACGCGCTCGCCTACCTGGCGCTTGTCTGTCAGCGAAGCGGCGGTGCCTCAGCCGCGTCTCCTCAGCTGCTCCATCGCTCCGAGCGCCATGTTCCCGGTCTCTCCGGGCGCACGCTGGGGAACTACTACGGGCTGGGTAGGGGCAAGGGGGGCGGGGGCCGGAGGGAGGGGGTGGGAGGCAGAGCCAAAGCTTTCTACTCTCCACCCAAACCTCCGCCAGCTACTGAGCATGCCCAGCTGTCGGGCTTCGCCCTGAGAGGACTGTCCACGAGCGCAAGCAGCTGTTCCGGGTTTTCGCGGCAGCCGGCTGGGGGCAGGCCGCGGCCGCTGCTGGGGGTGGGGAGGGTGGAGGGGGGGGGAGGGCATAGATGGGGGGAGGGGGGAGTGTCTACACTGGAGAGCTGTAGAAAGCAGCCGATCCCATCCTACTTTCCGTCGGCTTTCCTCGGCTAGGGGAACTCCTGCACGCCCCTCCGCACACACTGGGGGTTTGCAGAAATGTTGGGCAGGTCCGTTGCAGGGCGGAGCGGAGCTTTGGAGGCCTGTGGAGATGAGGGGTGGGGGGGGGGCGAGCTGAGAGGCTCATCTGTATGCTGGCCTCTTTGCCACCACCTGGACCAGGGCTTCTCCAACTTTCGTGTGCCTGTGACTTACAATGCAGATTCGCATTCAATTGGCTGGGGCCCGAAACTCTGCAAGCCCAACGACTTCGCAGGTGGGGTGGGTCCGCTGATCCTCCCAGCGCTCTGCAGTAACCAGGATCCAGAGCACCCAGCCTGTGACTGGCCAGTGCCTCCGTGGGTCTAGCTGTGAGGAGTCAGATGGTTCTATAGGCAGCCTGGAAACTGAGGCTGGAAAACGTTCCCCAGGAAAGTTATCCTTAGCAAGGTCAGAAGTTCAAGCCTGCCCACTCCTTGGGAGCTTCCAGTCTTATCATGAGACTAGCAAGGGAGTGGGGACTCCACCCTTCTGAGCTCCCAGTTTACTGTAAAATAAATTAAGTACCCCACCCTTGTGATGGCTCTTTTGTTTTATCAGGAGCAAGCCAGACAGGGTAAAGGATTGCAAAAAAGGTTTTGTCCCCACCTTGTAACTGTATGTCAATCTGATTGCCAAGTTTCCCTCTCCTCCCCCCCCAAAAAAATGAGCTTAAAAACTCAACTGCCACGGACCACTTCGAGTTTTTTCCTTTCTTGGATCCCCCTCCATGCCACTCTGGCTGGAGGTCTTTTAACTCTAATACATCTTGCTTTTAAATCTCTCTGCTTGGGGCGGGCTCTGTGGAACAGTAGGTTGATCCTCCACCTATGGTGCCAGCATCCCATGTGGGCGCCTATTCGAGTCCCAGCTGCCCCTCTTTCCATCCAGCTCTCTGCTATGGCCTGGGAAAGCAGTGGAGGATGGCCCAAGTCCTTGGGCCCTGCACCTGCATGGGAGACCAGGAAGAAGCACCTGGCTCCTGGCTTTGGATTGGCGCAGCTCTGGCTGCTGTGGCCATCTGGGGAGTGAACCAACGGAAGGAAGACCTTTCTTTCTGTCTCTCCCTCTCACTGTCTGTAACCCTACCTCTCAAATAAATAAATAAAATCTTTTTTTTTTAAATCTCTGCTTGTCCACTTGGAAATTTTTCTTCCATGTGAGACAAAGATCTGAGGTAATAATATTTTTCTCTACAGAGAAATGTTTCCCATAATATTCCATGGCCTCTGGTGTCCACAGAAACCCTTTCTGCCTTCAGATGGCTTGGAGACCCAAGGGAAAGTGTGTCCTTGAGGGTGCCACAGCTATCCTGAAAGGATTCTATGCAGGGCCAGGCATTGACTGCCCAACCCAAATTGGCTACTTTCTGATTTAGAATCTTGTGCCTACCAGAGAGGTGGTTCTGGCATCTCTTCACCCTCACTTTACTAATGGGCTAGCAAACTGGTTGCAAGTGTAACTGCTCCACTCAAATCTGAGCCAGTCTGGCTTGGCTGTCCCCTGCTTTTCCTGGAGTGTGGGGATGTCAATTTCTCATAAGGTGTAATGCCAAGCTGGGCTTGACCAATAGGAAGCCCAACAGATGATGGTGATTGAAGGGTGTTTTGGTCTAAGAGATGACAGGCCTTTTTGCTAAGTGATGTTGGGGCTGACCTTGTGGTTCATCTTAAATCCCCCAGTTGCCCACTCCCCTCCCAAATACTTGGAAACACCTGGAATTATCAACAATGCTTGCTGCTCCCTCTAACGTGAGAGAAAGTTACAAACTAGTTGTGAGCTTTTAGCCTTGGAAATTAAGAACTCACACCCTTGCCTGTCCTCCGCCACTCCAACTTATGAGCAGGTACGTATGGTATCTGATCCCATAACTGGAGAGCAGTTTACAAAATAAGGATCTATATCTCTTAGGATCCCATTATACTCAATCACTTTAGACAGATGTCTAGTTAGCAGCATATTTATCATTTCCCCTTTGCTTGTTCTCTGTTTTCTCAGTACCCTCAATATAGTAGCTGCCATCTGGAAACTGGAACCACAGGATGAATGAATGATTACTTTTCTTCTCTAACATTTGTATATGTAAAGAAGAAATATGTCCAGGTCTGTCATATTCTGATTTTCCATTTAAAGGGTAGGATTCTTTAAACTCATCTCTACTCTTTCAAAGCTGCATATATAGTCCTGAAAACACTGCCCCCCACCATCCTCACTGATACACCTATAATTATTTGCATAAATAGCTTCTACTTTTACTTCTTTGTATGTGTGCTCACACTGATGCAAAAAAACAGAAAGTACTGCACTGTGGTCTATTTATGATTGGTTGGTATCAGTTAAAATTGTGATTTGAAATACTGAACTTTAATCACTTCAATAGTGATAAAGGTGACATTTGTGCAGTTGTTACTACTGATTCAGTGTGAGGACTATGGTTCATTTTGGAAGTATGCAAAGTAAAAATTACAGATGAAAACTAATATTATTTCTAGAAATACTGAATTACAAAAAGGACTAAAGGTTTTCTTTGTATATAATATCCTTTCTTGACACTGTTGATTAGTGACCAACACCTGTGGGTGAGAAATCACCCACAATCTGGAATGGACAGAGGTAGAAACTAAGATGTGATTCAGGCTGTGACAGTTTGGGCTAGCCCCTCAGGATGCTTGGGTGACCCTTCAGAATTGCCCTCAATTGCTCTGACATACTCAGTGCTTTCTCTTCCCCCACTGACCATTACTCCTGGAAGGGGCATGAACTCAAGACAGGCAGCTCTCTAAAGCTATGGCAGTTCCTGAAGGGGGTGACTGTCAGACATAGTCCTTATAACTGGCATGAGTCATTCACTTAGGGAGGATCTGAGCAAAACATTCCTTTGCCCATCACATTAATGCATGCATGCATTGAATACAATTTTGAATACACATAGTAGTAGTCTACTGAATTGTCCGAGGGATTTAAAAGTTTATTTTAAAATAAGTAATAGACTTTTCCTCTGACTCAGAGAATTAAAAGTTGGGAAATAATCTGTTATCTGTAACTGATAGTATATTCCCTACTTTGGCATCTGAGTATCTATGTTTATATGTGAGTGTTGTTTAATTATGATTTATGGAACTGGCATATATTCACAGATTCATCCTCTATCATTTAAGGCATGCTTTTCTCTACTGGCAAAATCTATTTGTATTTTGAGATGGAGGAAACTGCTTTGAGATAATAATTAGAAGTGTGTTTTTCAAGAAAATAAAGCTATCAACTCATCAATATTTCATGAGAAACTATTCTCAACCAAACTTGTTAACATCAAAAACTGAAAAGATGTACCTAAGGATAGTGAATTAGTATATTAGAGGTGAGGGCTGTCAAGACAGCCAATGGAATCCAGGATCAGACTACCCCCAGCTCATTCTCTGCATTCCTATCCATGCTACTCAGTAGTAAGGAACTGGAATTCCTGAAAGATGAGTCCCAGGTATAATGGAACCAGCATGGACTCTAGAAAGGAACCGGGCATTCACTAAGATAATGATGATGGGGGAGGAAATTAACCTTGCAAGAATCATAAACAAAAAGCTGTGGTGCAGTGGGTTAATGCCCTGGCCTGAAGCACCGGCATCCCATATGGGCGCTGGTTTGAGACCTGGCTGCTCCACTTCCGATCCAGCTCTCTGCTATGGCCTGGGAAAGCAGTAGAAGATGGCCCAAGTCCTTGGGCCCCTGAACCCACGTGGAAGACCCAGAGGAAGCTCCTGGCTCCCGGCTTCGGATCAGTGCAGCTCTGGCTGTTGAGGCCAATTGGGGAGTGAACCACCGGAATGGAAGACCTCTCTCTCTCTGCCTCTCCTTTCTCTGTGTAACTCTGCCTTTCAAATAAATAAATACATCTGTAAAATAAATGAATGAAGAATCTGCCTCTGAAGAATTTCCCCCAGAAACAGAAGAAAAGTTCAAGCAAATATTATCTCCAAGTTTCAAAGAACTTAAAGATAGGATAATCTACTCATTTTTAATCACCATGAAAGAAACAGGAGGATTTAAAGAAGAAACAATAACACCAAGATGATGAGAAACTGACAGAGTTGGAGGAAAAAAATGGAAGTCATTAAACCACTCAGAAGATCAAAGAATAGGGGAAGGTGTTTGGTCTCATGGTTAGGACACTTAACGTGCTGGCTTCCCACATCTGAGTGCCTGGGTTCAATTCCTGGCAGGGGCTCGTCAGTCCAGTTTCCTGCTAATACCTGTCCCAGGAGATAAAAATGTTGACTTAAGTGGTTGATTCCCTGCCACCCTTGTGGGAGACCTGGATTGCATTTTCAGCCCTGGCTTTGGCTCTTAGCCTTTGCAGACATTTGGGGAGTGAACCAGTAGAGGTGAGTTCTCTCTTTATGTCTCTGTCCCTATCTCTCTCTATCTTCCTTTGCCTCTCTCTTCCCTTCAAATAATTTTAAAAATATTTTAAGATAAAAGAATGGGAAAAAGACACAACTGAAGACACAGTGATAAGTACTTAACTACTAACAAAATATGAAGTGAATTCTAGGACTACTATATGGAAGACAGAGATCTACCACAAATAGGACCAGTGTGCTGGATCTGGCTTGCACCAGTTTACAAGACCTGATTGGGCATGCCTATCTCTTCCTAACTGCATTTTCAGTAACCTAACATTAGTAGCTTGAAATTAGCCAAATCCCATATGCGAGAACCTAGGTTTGTGTCCCTCCTCCTACTAATGTGTGCCCTGGGAGGCGGCAGATGATAGCTCAAATAGTTGGTTTCCTGCAACACATGTGAGAGAACCAGATTGATTCCAAGCTCCTGGACTTGGCCTGGCTCAGCAGCAGCTACTGTAGGCATTTGGGGAGTGAACAAGCAGATAGATGATCTCTCTCTTGGTTTGTATCTGTCTCTCTATCTGTCTACCTTCAAATAAAGGGATATACATTTTTAAAATTTTAAAAAGTTTTAAATAAAAAATAGAATAACAGGGTTGGCATTGTGGCACAGCCGTGCTAAGCTGCCACTTGGAATGCCAGCATCTATATTAGAGTGATCATTCAAGACTTAGTTGCTACACTTCCAGTCTGGCTTTCTGCAGATGCACCTGGAAAGCAGCAGATGATGGCCATAGTACTTGGATCCCCATAGGAGATGAGAATAAAGTCCTGGCCCCTGGTTTCAACCTGGCCAAGCCGTGGCTGTTGTGGGTATTTGGGAAGTGAAACAGCAGATGGATGAGTTCTGTGTCTCTCACTCTCCCTCTGTCACTTTACCTTTTGAGTAAATAAATAAAAATAAACCTTTTTCAAAAAGAACATTAAACCTGCAGTTGCCTTGTGTAAAAATGAAGTCAGTATTGAACAACTAATCTTCAAATATATTCTGGTGAGGTCATAGAACTTCAAAGACAAATAATGTTTGGTATATCCAGACAGAAAAGGCAATTTACATAGTAAAAAAAAGACAATCAGGCTACATTTAGATTTCTTCACAGCACCAAACATGCCAGTTGGAGTGTTCTGAGGGCAGAAAGGCTGACTCAAGGATGTTTTGCCCAGCCTGGCTGGTCTTTGCATTTTCAAGGCAACAGTGGATTGTTCTCAAACATACAATTAGTCAGGATTTATAGTAGACATAAACGCTGACAAAATTTTACTTCATCATGAAATTCAGACTACAAGGAGGTACATTAAAAAAACAAATCTCATGAATGATGAAACTCTGGTCAAATGCTATCTTAATGATGATAGTTAATATTAAATCTAAAAAAATTATGTTTGGGATTTTTTTTAGAACATAATTTAAAAATTATCACCCTTGACTATGTAAATATTACTGTGTAACTCACTAAAATCTACAGGTAGTAAAAACATAGTTGTCAAGTGATTTATTTTTTAAGACATATTTATTTTATTTATTTGGAAGGCAGAGTGGCAGAGAGTGAGAGAGGGACAAAAGAGAGATCTTCCATCTTCCATCCACTGGTTCACTCCCCAAATGGCCGCAAAGGCTGAGGCTGGGCTAAGCTAAAGCCAGGAGTCAGGAGTGTTATATTGGTCTCCCACGTGGGTGCAGCAGCCCAAACACTTGGGTTATCTTCTGCTGCTTTAGCAGGGATCTTGATAGGAAGTGGAGCAGCTGGAATTCAAACTGGCGCACACATGGGATGACAGTATCCCAGGTGGAGGCTTAACTCTTTGCACTACAACGCTGGCCTCATGAAGAGGTTTCAAGTACAATAATTTCCCTTAGCAAGAGATATATTATTATATTATATATATTATATTATTAAAGTCAAAATCTATAGCTATACAATGAACCCACCTCCAATTTCATAATGCTATTTCATGATTTATTTTCCTTATCTGTATGAGAATAAATTTAACTCTCTGGCTCTGCAAAAACATTTTTCTTTTCTTTTTTTAAAAAGATTTATTTATTTATTTGAAAGTAAGAGTTACACACAGAGAGAAAGAGAGGCAGAGAGAGAGAGAGAGAGAGAGAGAGAGAGAGGTCTTCCATCCACTGGTTCACTCTCCAAATGGCTGCAATGGCCAGAGCTGCGCCGATATGACACCAGGAGCCAGGAACTTCTTCTGGGTCTCCCACGTGGGTGCAGGGACCCAAGGACTTGAGCCTTCTTCTACTGCTTTCCCAGGCCATAGCAAAGAGCTGGATCAGAAGTGGAGCAGCTGGGACTCTATCTGGCGCCCACAGGAATGTCGGCACTGCAGGTGGCTTTACCTGCTATATCACAGCGCCAGCCCCAACATTTTTTTCTAAAGTTTAGAAATTACCACAGGTACATTTAACTTCTTTTTGTTCCATTTAATTTGAATAAGATTAAAATGTAATTTAGTTTTAAAGTTATGTGTGTAAGAGCCATATATACAAAAGCACATCAGCTTATTCTAATTATTATAACCTTATATTTTTATATCTCTCTGCAAGAAGACTTATGGAATGCAGTAGCCAAGTAACATTTTTGATGGAAAGATTTAGGGTGGATTATTTACTTTTCTATGTTGTATGGAATTACTTGAAATTTTTAATGATGAATGCATATATTCTTAAAAATGAGTCACTTTTTAAAATATCTCAAAATATTATTCCTTTTTATGACAGATTAACATTACAGAATGTGAAATGGAATGAAAATAGACAATTAAAATAAGCCTGGATTAAAATGATTCATTTAGATAAAATAAAGAGAAGTCACAAGTCACTAGAAACAGGAATGAAACAGGGAATGTAAGCACAGTTTCTAAAGTCACCCAAATTATACTTTATGTGAAATAATTTTGTGCTCATAAATTCAACAATGTATAAGACATGACTAGTTTCTTAAAAACACACATTGCTGGGGTTGGCACTGTGGCACAGTGGGTGAAAGCCGCTGCCTGCCGTGCAGGCATCCCATATGGGTGCTGGTTCTAGTCCCGGCTGCTCAACTCCTGATTTAGCTCTCTGCTATAGTCTGGGAAAGCGGTAGAAGATGGCCCAAGTCGTTTGGCCCCTGAACCCAAGTGGGAGACCTGGAGGAGGCTCCTGGCTCCTGGCTTCTGGCTTCAGATTGGCACAGCTCCAGCAGTTGTGGCTAACTGGAGAGTGAACCAGTGGTTGGAAGACCTCTCTCTCGCACTCTGCCTCTCCTCCCTCTGTGTAACTCTGACTTTCAAATAAATAAATAAACCTTTTTTTTTTTTAAATTTATTTGAAAGTCAGAGTTTCAGAGAGAGGTAGAGATAGAGAGAGGTCTTCCATCCGCTGGTTCACTCCCCACATGGCCACAACGGCTGGAGCTGTGCCAGTCTGAAGCCAGGAGCCAGGAACTTCTTCTAGGTCTCCCACATGGGTGCAGGGGCCCAAGGATTTGGGCCATCTTCCATTGCTATCCCAGGCCGTAGCAGAGAGCTGGATCGGAAGAGGAGCAACCGGGACTAGAACTGGCCCCCATATGGGATGCCGGCGCTTCAGGCCAGGGCGTTAACTCCCTGAGCCACAGCACCGGCCCCTAAATAAATAAATCTTAAAAACAAACAAACAAACAAAAAAAAACGCATTACCAAAAACACAACCAAGATGAAATATATAACCTGACTGGTCCTAGACCACTGATAAAAATTGAATTCAAAATTTAATATCTCAGGGTGAGTGTTGTAGTGCCGTAGGTTCAGCAAACACTTGGGATGCCTACTTCCCAAGAGTTCTTGGTCAAATCCAGGCTCCTCTGCTTCTGACCCAGCGAGTACTGACTCAAACACTTGCATTCCTGCCACCTGAGTGTTGTGGCCACTGTGGGAGTGAACCAGAGGTTGGAAGAGCTATCTCTATCCCTTTCTCTCTCTGCCTTTCAAATAAATAAATTTCAGTTTTTTAAAATTTTTTCCAAAATGAAATCTCTTGGTCCAGTATCTTCACTGAAGAAATCAACCAAACCAAAGAACGAGAATTAACATTGCTTTTACATAATTTCCTCCAGAAAATAGAAAACACTTCCTAGCTCTTCTTATGAGGCCAATATTATACTAATATCCAAACCAAACAAATTAATTAGGGGAAAAAAGATAACTGCAAACAGATATGGTTTATTAATTTAGTTGCAAAAAATCCTCAAAATTAATAAGTTAATTAACGCGAATCTTAACATTGCAAAAAAAGGATGATATATTAAGTCAAGTGAGATTTATCACAGGAATGCAGGACTGGTTTAACATAGAGAGTTAATTAATGTGGAGTGGGGCTGGTGTTGTGGCGCCTGCAGTTCCAGCATCCCATATGACGCCTGGTTTATGTCGTGGCTGCTCCACTTCCAATCAGTTCCTTGCAGTGGAATATGGCCCAGATCCCTGGTCCCCTGACATCCACATGGGAGATCCAGGAGGGGCTCCTGACTTCTGGCTTCGAGCTGATCTAGGCCTAGGCCTGGTTGTTGTGGCCATTTGGGCGGTGAACTAGCAGATGAGAGAACTCTCTCTCTGTTTCTTTCTTCCTCTCTCTCTAACTGCCTTTCAAATAAATAAAATAAATCTTTTTTAAAAAGTTAATTAATGTAATTCCATGGTCAGCTTTGTGGCACAAAGGGTTAAGCTGCTGCCTGAGACATGTGCATCCCATATCAGAGTGCCTAGTATGCCACTCAGTTACTCTGCGTTCGAACTACCTTCCTGTTAATACACCTTGGAGGCAACAGATGATGACTCAAATAACTTGGGTCACTACAACCCAAGTGGGATAGAGGTCCTGGCTCCTGGCTTCAGCCTGAGCAAGTATTGACTATTGTGGGCATTTGAGAAGTGAATCAATCTCTCTCTTGCCCCCCCCCCCCCCCCATCAATCTGATTTTCAAATAAATTAACTTTTTGGAAAAAGGATGGTTTATTTATTTTTAAAATTTTTTATCAATATAAAGAGAACAGATTTCATCTATTTCATAGGTATAATTCTAAGAAGATAACTATATTTCCTTCCCATTTATCTCCCTCCCTCAGTTCCCCTGCTTACTTCCTTTATTTTTCATTTTTACAAAAACATAATTTCAGTCCACTTCACAATCATGGGCTTAATGCACCACTAACAATAATATTCAATAAAATTCAACAAAAAAGTAAAAAATAGAAATAACACAGTTCACATAAGTATAAATGAGAGCTAAAACATTTTTAATAATTATTTATTTTCATCATTTAATGTAATTCACCATGATAACAAACTCTAAAAGAAAAATAATATGATCACATCAGTTGATGTAGAAAATATATTTTATAAAATCCAACACACATTCATGAATAAAAACTCCCAGCAAATTAACAATAGAGAGGGAATAGCTCAACTTGATAAAAAGCATTTACAAAAAATCCCAACTAACATTAAACTTAATGGTGAAATGCTGAATTTTTTTTAGGTGTGAAATAAGCAAGCATGATGTTATCACTGACTTTACTACACATAGTACTGGAAATATTCGCTACTAAGATTAGTAAAAAAAAAAAAAGGCTGTGTTGGAAAGGAATAAATAAAATTGTCTCTAGTTGAAGATGATGTGCTTGTCTACGTTAGAAAAAATAAAAAGCCAAAGAACCTACAAAATAATAAGTAAAAAGAAAACATCAGAAGGTTGGAAACTCACTGAACAGAGAGCCTGAAAATAATCCACTCAACTACAACAAAATGATTTTTCACAGAGGTGCTACCAACATAATTGTAGAATGGACAATTTTTTCAATAAATTATGCCTGTAAAATTGGATATCCACATGAAGAAGAATGAAGCCAGACCTTCTCTTTCACCACATAAAAAAATGATTCAAAAATGCATAAAACTATAAGGCCTGAAAACATGAAATGGAAGAAAACAGGGAAAAATGATTTAGGACTTTGGAATGGGTAAGTATTTTATGGATAAGTTATTGAGTACAGAGTTTCAATTTGAAATGATTAAAAATTCTGAAACTGGAGAATGGCAATGTTTACAAAAAGGATCAAATACTCAATACATTGAAAGGTATAGTTAAAATTGTTAAAGTGCTAAGTTTTGTATTATATATACTTTGCCAAAGTAAAAGTAAAACCAAGTCAGAAAAAAAAGTGCACCTCAACCTAAACTTCAAACTATATTTAAAACATTAACCTCAAGTGGACCATGGGCTTAAATGTAAAGCATAAAAGCATGGAACTCTTCAGAAAAAGCATAGAAAAATCTTCAAGACCTAGGTCTGGCAAAGAGTTCTTACACATGATACTAAAACTGAATTATGAAAGGAAAGATGGATAAATTGATCCTCCTCACAATTAAAACTGTATTGTCTGTGAAAGCTCATGTGGCGGGTGAATAGGCAAGCTATGGAGTGGGAGAAAATACTTACGAGCAGGATATTAAAAAAAATCAAACTCAGGGGCCGGAGCCGTGGCTCACTTGGTTAATCCTCCACCTGCGGTGCTGGCATCCCATGTGGGCACCAGGTTCTAGTCCTGGCTGCCCCTCTTCCAGTCGGCTCTCTGTTGTGGCCCGGGAGGGCAGTGGACGATGGCCCAAGCGCTTGGGCCCCTGCACCCACATGGGAGACCAGGATAAGTACCTGGCTCCTGGCTTCGGATCGAGTGAACCAACGGAAGGAAGACCTTTCTCTCTGTCTTTCTCTCTCACTGTCTGTAACTCTAGCTGTCAAGAAAAAAAAACAAAACAAAACAAAACAAAAAACACCTCAAACTCAACAGTAAAAACTAAACAATCCAAATAGAAAACGGTCAAGAGCTAAAAAACAACATTTCATGTAATAGGATAATGACAATAAAGAGACGGTAGATAAGCACACAAAAATATGTTCAATGTCATGAAACATCAGGGGCATTCAAATAGAAACCACGGTGATGTCACCAGATGCCTATCAGTTGGCTGGAATAACAAATTGTGGCAACACCAAATTCTGGTGACCATGTATAGAAACTGTATGACTCGTATGTTGCTAGTGGCAATGTGAAGTGGTTCAGCCACTAAATAGTTGGGTGTGTTTTTATATGTAGCTACTACATCCAGAAATTGCATGCCTGAGCACTGTTAGGGACTGACTGCTTGTGTTGCGTTAAATTCCTACATTCAACCCTTACCTCCTAACATGATGGGATGAGGATGTGAGGTCTTTGTGAGGTTTAGGATTTGATGAGATCATGAGGGCAGAGCGCTCAGGAACTGATTTGTGTCTCTGAATCCCTCGACAGCCTGCTTCCCCTTTCACCACAGGAGCTAAGAAAATGACTGAATGTGATCAGGATGTGGGGCTCTCATGGGACACTGACTCTGCCAGGATTTGAATCTAGGACTTCCTAGCCTCCAAAAATGCAAAAAAAATTCTGTTGTTATAATCAACTGTTGTTATAATCAATCAGCATTTTGTTATTGGAACCCAAACAAAGACAAGCATTCATCCCAGAGAAATGAAAACTCATATTCACATAGAAAATTTATAAAAATTGTCATAAAGCCTAAATAGTCTTTCGTAGGTAATGGTTAAAGAAATTGTAGTATACTCACGCTATGCAATACTACTCATCGATAAAAAGAAACACAAGTGATACATGCAACAACTTGAATGACTGCACAGGGGATTGAGCTTAGTGAGAAAAAAATCCTAAATGGTTATGAAACGTATATATCCATTTATGTAACATTTTGAAATGACAATATTTTAGAAATGCAGAACAGATTAGTGGTTGCCAGGAGTTAAGGAGGAAGTGAGATGTGGGTGTGGTTATAAAAGAACAACAGAGGGATTCTTATGCTGATGGAACTATTTGTATCTTAACTGTGGCAGTGAGTACATGAACCTACATACGTGACATACTTGTATAGAACTAAACAGAAATGACTGCAAGTAAAATGAGGGATGTCTAAGTAAGATCAGTGAAATTCATCAATGTCAATATCCTGGTTGTTATAATATACTATAGTTTTTGCAAGAGGTTCG
Organism: Oryctolagus cuniculus; assembly: GCF_051225735.1. Taxonomy (NCBI): domain Eukaryota; kingdom Metazoa; phylum Chordata; class Mammalia; order Lagomorpha; family Leporidae; genus Oryctolagus; species Oryctolagus cuniculus. The sequence goes on from NC_142877.1 coordinate 34,724,524, forward strand.
GGAAAACTGGAGAAAAAGTAGACTGATCTTTCTGTGTTATTTCTTAAAACTATTGTTATTTCTTAAAACTGAATCTACAGTTGTCTCAATAAAATTTCAATCAACAAATAATTTACATATTTTTAACTCCCCAACATTTACTGAGCACTTCCTGTGATCATGGAAATACATGTGTGTGTGAGTTTGTGTGTTGAGACTGCTAAACCCTTAAAATATAGCTAATGTGACTGAGAAACTTAATTTCAAATTTTATTTAAGTCTAGTCACATGTAGCTAATGGCTCCCATGTTGGGCAGCACAGTCCTACACATCAACCACTAAGGTAGGCAATAGTAACCCTAAAATGAGCACTTGTCTTCCAGAAGCTCAAAATTTAGTGAAGGAGGCTAACAAAAATATCACTATTATAAATTGTGTGTCAGAGTAGGATTGCTTATAGGTGTTTGAGAGCAATGACAAAAGACAACTGACCCAGCTGGGGATAGAGAGGTTGTGAGGAAATGCTTGTAAAATGAAATGCCTTTGAGCCAAGTCTTCAGAGTAATTAAGGAAGGCCAGGTGAGTAAAGGCATAGTTTTGGAGAAATATTGTCCCAGTTAAGGGAACAGGACTATAAAGACACAATGACATAAGACAGCGTTCACAAAGGGAAGTATTTGGTAAGCTTGTACAGAGTCAATGAGAATAGAATAGGAAGAGGCTAGATGGTGAAGGGCTTCAAGATATAATATGCCTTGACATTTCAGCTTCATTATGGAGTAGGTTTACCTCTAAAATATCCTACTGAAAATGGATTGGAGTAGAGCAAGATTCCAGGTGGGAGAGTATGGGTATTGTTAGGAAAATGGTGCAGTTTTATCTATAGCATGATCTACACCCCGATTTACATCCGAGGCTCTAGCCCCCGCTGCCAATGCTGGAAGCCAGGTGGCCACATGGCCCAACCACGGTTGTCAAGCTCCACCCCCATCCTAATGGGATTCCCTGCTCTTGCTTCCCTGCCCGCCCTCTGGCAAGGTTTTAAAAGGACCTGTTCCTAAACACGTGGCTCTCTTGGCTCTTCTCTCCTGCTCTCTTGGCTCCTCTCATCTGCTCTCTTCTCCTCCTCTCGTCTCTCTTCTCTCCTCGTTAGCTCCTCTCCTCAGTCTCTTACACTCTCCTCTCCTTTTTTCCCTCTTCGCCCCTTCCCTCCAGCCTGCTGGTTTTCCCCAATAAACCCTTTCCCTTACTCCGGTGTTCGGTGTGCTTTGTGATGGCTAACAGGTATAGCCTCTGAGAAGAATAATCAAGGGCTCACGTGTGGTAGTGGAAGTAGGAGAAGGGAGAAGAAAATACAAAGGCTCTTCAAAGAGTTCATGCAAATACATTTTATGAAAAGCAGCATGAATTTTGAAATTTTCGAACCAAAATAAACTTATCTTTTAACCCCATTTTCCTATGAACTTTTTGAAGTACCCTCATATAAACATTAGGCATTAAAGAAGATTAGAAAGATGTTGTATTGGGGCCAGCTCTGTGGCACAGTGGGTTAAAGCCCTGGCCTGCAGTGATGGCATCATCTATGGGCAGCAGCTCAAGTTCCAGCTGCTCCACTTCTGATCTAGCTCCCTGATAATGCACTTGGGAAAGCAGTGGAAGATGGCCCAAGTCCTTGAGCCCCTGCACCCATGTGGTAGACCCAGAAGAAGCTCCTGGCTCCTGGCTTCAAATCAGCTCAGCTCTGGCCATTGCGGCCATTTGGGGAGTGAATCAGCAGATGGAAGATCTCTTTCTCTCTGTCTTTACCTCCCTCTGTAACTGTGCCTTTCAAATAAATAAAGTAAATCTTTAAAAAAAAAGGAAATGTGTTGTATCTAAATGAATGCAGGTGATAAGGGTGACAAGTAATTACAATAATTTCCACGAATTTGACTGGGATAACTTTATGGATGGAAGTGCTGCTGAAAGAGATAGTTAATCAAAGAGTAGAAAACGTGGAGCTAAATTTTTTTAATGTGTTGGGATTGAAGTACGTGAGAAACGTCTAGGTACTGGACGTGTCAATTAGGCAGTAGGGGCTACACAAGGAAGTAGAAGACATAACAGTCTGGATGTCCTTTGAAACCATAGCTAGAATGAAGATTGCCCAGGAAAACCATGTCACATGAGAACAGCCAAAGAATGTAATTCAGGCATGAGGCCAGCGCTATGGTGCAGTGGGTAGGGCCGCCGGCTGCAGTGCCAGCATCCCATATGGGTGCCAGTTCAAGTCCCGGCTGCTTCACTTCCTATCCAGGTCTCTGCAATGGCGTGGGAAGGCAGTGGAGGATGGCCCAAGCACTTGGGCCCCTGCACCCGCGTGGGAGACCTGGATGAGGCTCCTGGGTCCTGGCTCCTGGCTCCTGGCTTCAGATCGGCGCGGCTCCGGCCATTGCAGCCAATTGAGGAGTGAAGACCTCTCTCTCTCTGCCTCTACTTCTCTCTCTGTGTAACTGACTTTCAAATAAATAAATTAAAAAAAAAAAAAGAGAAATGTAATTCAGGCCAACACCAACATGAAGAGTGGGTAAAGGAAGAAGTACCCGTACAGGGCACTGAGAAAGTGCCTAGAGACATGGTAAGAGGAAAAACAGAAGCAGGGCTAGAAAAGGCAAATGGGGCACCAGCTTTCTTGAGAAGGAAAGAATTTACAGTAATAAATAATCATGGGTTGGGGCTGGCACTGTGGCGCAGAGGGTTAATGCCCTGGCCTGAAGCGCTCCCATATAGGCGCTGGTTCTAGTCCCGGCTGCTCCTCTTCCGATTCTCTGCTATGGCCTGGGATAACAGTGGAAGATAGCCCAAGTCCTTGGGCCCCTGCATCCACATGGGAGACCAGGAGAAAGCTCCTGGCTCCTGGCTTTGGATTGGTGCAGCTCTGGCCGTTGTGGCCATCTGGGGAGTGAACCAGTGGATGATAGACCTCTCTGTCTCTACCTCTCTCTGTAACTCTGTCTTCAAATAAATAAAATAAATCTTTTTTAAAAAAATGATGGGGGTCATCCTTTTTTCTTGGCCTGAAGAAAATAGAAATGAAAACATTTTGGTATCAGCATATGAAATAGGCAGACATCAATAGAACAGAAGAATCCAAAAAGAAATCCTTATGAATATTTCAATTATAAAAATGATGGCATTGGGGCCAGCACTGTGGCACAGTGGGTTAAGGCCCCAGCCTGCAGCACCAGCATCCCATATGGGTGTCGGTTTGAGTCCTGGCTGCTCCTCTTCTGATCCAGTGCTCTGCTATGGTCTGGGAAAGCAGCAGAAGATGGCCCAGGTTCTTGGGGCTCTGCACCCGCATGGGAGACCTAGAAGAAGCTCTTGGCTTCAGATCAGCTTAGCTCTGGTTGTTGCGGTCATTTGGGGAATTTACCAATGGAATGGAAGACCTCTCTCTTTCTGGTTCTACTTTTCTCTGTAACTCTGTCTTCAAATAAATAAAATAAATCTTTTTAAAAAATGGTAGCATTATAACCCAATGAAGAAAAGATGGATTTCTCAGGATTAGAGTACAAAGTTCTGTAGAATTGTGCTGTAAGAGTCAATGGCCTTAAGCAACAGTAAATTCTTCATCCAATTTGGTGAGCTCTACCGTCTTTCTGAAAGGCAAGCACATGTACCTTTAAGGCCATGGACTTCAGGAAGAGTTTGTGCAATTTGTATGAAATCCCCTTGAATGATTTAGGTTAAACTAAACTCCAGAGCAAGGTGGAGGACTTTGAATGAGATTGGCAGATTTCAGAAAATGAAACATTCACTGCTTTTATATTGTATCTTAGAAGATGTGCCAACCAAGTAATTAAGGCCTTTCATTTGTGTAGTCACTAATATACAAATGTACATAATTACTTCTATCCTGCTGAAATACCAGCATGCTGATGAAAATCAGTACCGGGCTTTTTTCTGCAAGAAGAAAAATATCATCAACAACACCACTAGCCATTACCTAATGCATTTACAAACCATCATTTAATTTTGCATTTGAAGGATAGAAAATAAAGTACAACCTTATTCACCAATGGTGTATGCGTAGTGTCTTGTTCATTGTTCCTGAGCCATGCCAAGGTGATAAAAGATTACGATTCACTTGTCATTTGGTGTAGCCGTTAGCATGGAGCTCCCCACGGACTCTTTCAGATGGCTTTTATGGCATTGCTATTTGCTGTGCAGAGACATGGTGACTTAGAGAGGATCAGAGAGATGATCAGAGGTTTGGAGATGTCACCACATGCCCATAACAATAACAACAACAACAACAACAGCGAAAGACAGGTTCTTTGCCTATTGAACCAAGTCTATTCTTATTTTAGCTTGCTTTCTCATTTAAAGCACATCCAAACCTTAGAGGCCAACTAAAGTCTCCCTTGCCTCTCAAAAGGACATTTAACGGGCTCCCGTTACTCTGGAAAAGCCAGTTCAATCTATAAAGATCGAGAAGAAATTTGTCCAGAGATAATAGAGGAGAAACTGTTGCATTTTCTTTCCCACAACTGTTATTGTGAGTTAAAGCAACAGTTGTCACCAAAATCAAAAGCCAACACCATTTGACCATCGATACCTGGCAGAATATAGTGGAAAACTTATGATTCCCGTGACAGGGACAGACTTTCATTTTTGTAAGAAGAATCACTAATATAATATTAAAAAAAAAAAACAAGGATAATGAGGGTATTCATTTGGTTTTAAGAATATGACCCACACATTAATAAACCTGAAATGTATGAGAGAAGGAGTGGATCTTAGAGCAAGAACGGACAATTTTGGGGCTGAGTAATAGTTAGCACTTATGTGACCTTGGACATCTCACTATGCTTTCTAAGTTAGGTTCCTTGACTACAAAATTCAGATGTGAGTTACCCTTTTTCCATGGAGTTGTTCCATATTTGTAAAAAAGTTAAATTTACTTTATCTAAAGAGCAGAGAAAAAGAGATAGAAGACAGAGATCTTCTATTAATGGTTCATCTCCTAGATGCAGACAGGAGTGGTTGGGGCTATCTCAGGCCAAATCTAGGAGCCAGGAATCCAATCCAGGTCTATCACTTAGGGATCCGTTCCTTGAGCCATCACCTCTGTGCTTCCTAGGGGACACGGCAGCAGGAAACTGGAGTCAGGGAGAGAGCCAGGGCCTGAACCCCATCACTCTAATATGAAATATGGATGTCCCAAGCTGTGTCCTAACTACCACATCCAATGGCTGCTGCTCCTGTGAGTATAAAACAGCATACTTTGAGGCAGGAGAGATTTCCTATAAAGGCCTTGGTTCTAGTCCAGAGAGTTGACTCTGAGTGAACAGTTATCAAATTTCCATGCATCAGAATCATAGGCAAATTTGTTTAAAATGAAATATGTGGCCGGCGCCGCGGCTCACTAGGCTAATCCTCTGCCTGCGGCACCGGCACACCAGGTTCTTTTTTTTTTTTTTAATTTTGGACAAGAATATATTTTATTTTTTCATAAAAGTTCTACCAAAAATATATCTTTGTGCTTAACTTAAAAATACAGCTTCAGAAAGCAAAATTTGAGTTGTTCCAATTCATTACACACCTGTAAACAGCAGTGGGAGGGAGGAGCTGCAGAGGGGCCAAGTGTTAAACTCCGGTCGGGGCGCCGGATTCTGTCCCGGTTGCCCCTCTTCCAGGCCAGCTCTCTGCTGTGGCCCGGGAGTGCAGTGGAGGATGGCCCAAGTACTTGGGCCCTGCACCCCATGGGAGACCAGGAGAAGCACCTGGCTCCTGCCTTCGGATCAGCACGGTGCGCCGGCTGCAGCGTGCTGGCCAGTTTGGCCATTGGAGGGTGAACCAATGGCAAAAGGAAGACCTTTCTCTCTGTCTCTCTCTCTCTCACTGTCCACTCTGCTTGTCAAAAAATTAAAAAAAAAAAGAAATATGTGACTTTATGCCATGTCTAACAATTCAGAGTGAAAATCATATCTCTCACAGCCTTGAGTGATTCCAAAAAACAAGTTTGATGTAGCAGATGATGTAATGGACCACCCAGATGCTTCTTCAAGGAAGGATTTGCTTTCCAGCCTCCAGAAATATGGTTAACAGGTGACCTTTAGCTCTCAACATCTTCAGGGACTGCCTCAACCGTAGAGAACTGCCCTGACCTGCATCACAGACCTCCTTGGGACAGCCCAGATGCAAAGACTAATGGATGTGGAGATAGCAAGGCTTAACCATCTCACCTTAATTTTATGCAACAATGAAGGACCACACCAGCTCCAGAGCTCACTGTGGGGTCAGCCGAGGTTGATGTTGGGACCACATCACTCTAACCCTCTCCTACTGCAGAATTCTTCATTCTCCCCATAGTTAGCTGTTGTGTTCCAAGGACCTTCTTTTTTTTTTTTTTTTTTTTTTTTTTTGACAGGCAGAGTGGACAGTGAGAGAGAGAGACAGAGAGAAAGGTCTTCCTTTGCCGTTGGTTCACCCTCCAATGGCCGCCAAGGCCGGCGCGCTGCAGCCGGCGCACCGTGCTGATCCGATGGCAGCCAGGTACTTCTCCTGGTCTCCCATGGGGTGCAGGGCCCAAGCACTTGGGCCATCCTCCACTACACTCCTGGGCCACAGCAGAGAGCTGGCCTGGAAGAGGGGCAACCGGGAAAGAATCCGGCGCCCTGACCGGGACTAGAACCTGGTGTGCCAGCGCTGTAAGGCGGAGGATTAGCCTAGTGAGCCACGGTGCCGGCCCCAAGGACCCTCTTAATCACATCCTACAACTGAACTCTGTGTTATGGTCTGTTTCTGGACAATGCAGCCTACTACATCTGAGAAATGTGAATCTGAAAGCCAGATTTAATTGTGTTCTCCCTCATCCTAAAAACCGTGTTAGGCCTTCATTGACTACAGATTCCTTTTCATGGGAGTTAAGACCTTTCATGATTTAATATCCATCATTCTTTTCTGCCTCATTCCTCCATGTATGTTTCTTAATCTTCAGGCCTGCAAGTCTAGCCTTTTTTTCTATTTAACTGGTATTTTCTTTATTTTTTTTTTTGATTTATTTATTTGAAAGGCAGAGTTACAGTGAGGCAGAGGCAGAGAGAGAGGTCTTCCATCTGCTGGTTCACTCCCCAGATGACCACAATGGCTGTAGCTGAGTATTTTCATAATGGAAGTCTTTGCTTTAGCATTCCCCCAACATTAACATACTTAGCCTTTTCCTAATAGAATCATGTTGGTTCATAAATGACACTTTCAGGTGCTACCACGACCTTGATGCTCTTGATTCTCCAGTCACACCCAGACCTCATTCTCTTGCTATGTATTGGCCTGCTCACCAAACTGTATTTCTCAAAATAGAAATCCAGCATTCCATTTCCTTACATTATTCAACCTCATGTCTTAATCATAGTAGATACATAAAGCATTTGTTGGCTTAGTCAACAGTACTGAAGCAGTAATTTTCTCAAACAAAAACTTGAGCTGTTAGAAGAACCTTATAGAATATATCATGGAAGCTATTGGTCCCTTTCATTGTACAGATAAAAAAACTGAAGGTTAAAGCATTCATTAAAAGGCATATAACTAATCAATAGTAAAACAGAACCATAACTCAGATCTATTGGCTATTTACCACACATGCACTTTAAAACTCATTTTTAAAATCAAAGACATACTATATAAATATTTGAAATGACTCTGTATGATACTGAGTGGTGGACATATGTCATGATAAATTTGTCCAAAATCAGAGGGTGTACAGCACCAAAAGTGAACCCTACTATAAAATGTGGGCTTTGGGTGGTAAGAGGTAGGCCACTTTGCTGAGGGCAATTGATAATGGGGAAAGCTGTGTGTGTGAAGGAGAAAGGTTTGTTTGACAAATCTCTGTATTTTTCTGCTCAAGAGTGCTATAAACAGAAAACCACTCTAACATAAAGGTCTGTTAAAAGTTGCTTTGGGTAACTTTCCACAAAAATTGTGCAATTAAACTGTCATACAAGACCACATCTGAGTCATAAGTTTGTAATGCAGTGATTTTGGTCATTTCAATACCAAAGGTGTCATTAACAATTTTTTTTAACAAAATTACTACTTTCTCTCTTTATTTGCTTAATTTTAGTAATTGTTAGATTTAAAGCTATCTCTGGGGGCCGGTGCTGTGGCATAGCGGGTAAAGCCACTGCCTGCAGTGCCAGTATCCCATATGGGCGCTGGTTTGAGACCCAGCTGCTCTTCTTCCGATCCAGCTCTCTGCTATGGCCCGGAAAAGTAGTAGAAGATGGCCCAAGACCTTGGGCCCCTGCACCTGCGTGGGAGACCTGGAAGAAGCTCCTGGCTCCTGGCTTCAGATCAGCACAGCTCCAGCCGTTGCAACCATCTGGGGAGTAAACAAGCAGATGGAAGACCTCTCTCTCTGTCTCTGCCTCTGCCTCTCTGTAACTCTTTCAAATAAATAAATAAACTTTTTTTAAAAAAGCTATCTCTAATTTTTATATTCTCCAGTAGCTTCCTAATATTATTTAGATAACTTCCCACAATTACAGTAATGGTACGAAACCTGGATAAAAACATTTATCTCATCTTATTAAATGAGCTCTAAATAATGACTTTGGATTGCTAACTATTTTTTTTTAATGTTTAATGTATTATATGCATTCTTAAGCACAAATGAGGTATATCCACACCATCAGTCTCCAGAATACTACTAGTAAGCACAAGGAGTTAATGTAGCCTATGGGTATGTTTCACTCAGTTCTTTATTTCTGTAGCTCTTGGTCAACTCCGAGGACTCAGCTACAAGATGTTCACATAGTTAGTGACTGGCAGATGACATTAGTGCGTATGTTTAAAAGAGTGGGTCTAGATGAAACAAAGTTATCAGAATGTTTAAAGTATGCATGAAGCATAAGCATTGTGGCATAGATGGATAAACCACCCTGGGCAATACTGGCTTCCCATATTAGAGCACCAGTGCAAATTCCAGCTCCCTGATAAGTTGTCTGGGAAAGCAGCAGAAGATGGTCTAAGTTCTTGGACTTCTGACATCCATGTGGGAGACCCAGATGGAGTTCCACGCTGCTGGCTTCAGTCTGGTCCAGCTTGAAGTAAGCATTAACATTTTTTAAAAGATTTATTTATTGGGCCAGCATTGTGGCTCACTAGGCTAATCCTCTGCCTGCGGCGCCGGCACCCCGGGTTCTAGTCCCTGTTGGGGCGCCAGATTCTGTCCAGGTTGCTCCTCTTCCAGTCCAGCTCTCTGCTGTGGCCCAAGAGTACAGTGGAGGATGGCCCAAGTCCTTGGGCCCTGCACCCGCATAGAGACCAGGAGGAAGCACCTGGCTCCTGGCTTTGGATTGGCGCAGTGCCGGCTGTAGCGGGGGTGAACCAAGGGAAAAAGGAAGACTTTTCTCTGTCTCTTTCTCTCACTAACTCTGCCTGTCAAAAAAAAAAAAAAGATTTATTTATTTGAAAGTCAGAGTTACGTAGAGAGAGGAGAGGCAGAGAGAGAGAGAGAGAGAAAGGTCTTGCATCTGCTGGTTCACTCCCCAGTTGGCTGCAACAGCTGGAGCTGCGCCAATCCAAAGTCAGGAGCCAGGAGCTTCCTCCAAGTCTCCCATGTGGGTGCAGAGGCCCAAGGACTTGTGCCAAATTTTACTGTTCTCTCAGGCCATAGCAGAGAGCTGGATTGGAAGCTGAGTAGCCGGGACTCAAACTGGCGCCCATATGGGATGCTGGCACTTCAGGCAGCGGCTGTACCTGCTATGCCACAGCGCCGGCCCCAGAATGAACATTTGTATGCAACACCCTGTACCTCATTTGGGGTTTGTGCTATAGCTGATCATGTGACAAGAATGTGGCCAATTTAATTTATGAATATTGGACTCTAAAACTCGGACAAGCTTTCGTGGGCACGTGCATATGGCTCTGAATTCACAGTTGGAGAAGATGCATTTATGAGTTTCCCACAGACAGAGAATATGAAAGCTTGCTGTTCACTTCTCTGGTATTTGTAATTCTCCCTTGATATTCAAATAGACTGGTTCCAGGACTTCTGGATGATATGAAAATCCACAGGTGCTCAAGTTCCTTACATAAAATGGTGCAGTATTTGCATTAACCTCTGCACATTCTTCATATCCTTTAAATCATCTCTAGATTACTTACAGCACCAAAAATGTAAATCATATTTAAAATGCTGTGTTGTTCAAGGAATTATAACAAGACAAAATTCTGTCCACATTCAGTACTGACAGATTTTTTTCCTGAATATCTTCCATTTGTAGCTAGTGGAATCTACAGATATGGAATCAACAGATTCAGAGGGCCACCTGCACTCATACATCGTACTGCTCTCTGTATTGGAGTAAGCATCTTTTGCTCTAATAAATCCTAACCAGGACTACATATGCAATTGTTTAAGATTTTCCAGCAAATTCACAAACCAGTGGGTGTCAAAGTCTCACCAAGACAACTAGCCCCTCAGAAGCCTCTGTCTTGCTACTTTAAAATCAGCACCTCCTCCCCAGAGTAAACACCATAGAATAGTTTTGCCTGTTTGTGATCTTGCATGTGTTTAGAATCCTATAGTTTGCACTCTTTACTATCTGGCTACTTTCCACTTGAATTTTATGATTATGAGCATCATATAGGTTGCTGTGTGCAGTTCTGTGTTCATTTGTTTGCACTGCTATAGAATGGTCTGTTGACTATGCCACAATTTGTATTTTCATTCTTCTGTAGACTGACATTTGGGTTATTCTCAGCTTGGAATCATTATCAGTACTGGTGCTGTATATACGCTAGTTCTTATCTTTTGGTGTACATGTGAATGCACACCTGTTGGCTATATAACCAGGAGTGGAGTTGTATCATATGGAATGTAAATGCTGAATTTTGTTTAAGAAATATTGTTAAAGAATTTTCCAAACTTGTACAAATTTATCCTTCTGCTAGCAATATAGGACAATTTTGGGGATTCTGTATCTTTGCCAATTTTTGGCTTTGTCACTCTTTATTTTAAATCAATCTAGTTAGAAAGTATGTATTATGGTGGTTTTAATAGACATTACTCTGGGTCGGTGCCGCGGCTCAATAGACTAATCCTCCACCTAGCGGCACCTGCACACCGGGTTCTAGTCCCCGTTGGGGCGCCGGATTCTGTCCCGGTTGCCCCTCTTCCAGGCCAGCTCTCTGCTGTGGCCCGGGAAGGCAATGGAGGATGGCCCAAGTGCTTGGGCCCTGCACCCCATGGGAGACCAGGAGAAGCACCTGGCTCCTGCCTTCAGATCAGCGCGGTGCGCCGGCCGCAGCGTGCCAGCCATGGCAGCCATTGGAGGGTGAACCAACGGCAAAAGGAAGACCTTTCTCTCTGTCTCTCTCTCTCTCACTATCCACTCTGCCTGTCAAAAATAAATAAATAAATAAATAAAAATAGACATTACTCTGATAACTTATGATATTGATGCAGTTAAATATAATCATGTGGTGTACTTTTGGGCATTTTTTTTATGGATTTGTACGTAATTGATTTATAATTCTTCACATACTCTGGCCTGGAACCCCTAATTGGATATGTATGCAAATATGCCCTTAAACCCTGTGGATTACCTTTCCATCCCTATAATGTGCTACATCAACCAGTGGGCTACTACTATTCAAATTTCCTCTCTACCATACTTCACTCAACAAATATTTATTGATTAACTGCTCTCTATCTGGGCACTTTGTAGCACCGAAGAGAAATAATAAGCACAAAAAATGATTCCTGTTTACATTTTTCCTGAATATAACTTGCTTTTCCATTCAGCCATTTCATCTTATTCAAAGGTATAGGAACAATTCCTTTTCAGGGTTATGTTTCTAAGTATATTACTTACTAACTTTTTTATGATTATATTAAAGCATTGCTTATACCACTGAGAATGGAAAGAAAGGAAGCAAAAATACTCTTGGCCTTCTTTGCAATCATGCCATGTAATTATTGATATTATTGTCTTAATTATGAATGGTTTTACAGTTACTCACACAGTATGTCAACATTGTCTTGGCTCCAGTATCCCATGTAGCAGATCCTAAGGTAAAAGTTCAGGTGTAACAGTTTATTTAGGATGTAAACTCAGGAAACAAAGGTAGAGGAGTTCAGAAGTGAGGCAAGGAAAGAAAATACACCTTCAAAGGGTGTGTTAACAGCCAGTCAATACTCTGGTAAAGTACATCTTCATTCTGGTGGGGAACTCTGGGAACCATGGTAGAATAAATGTCTGAATTCATCCACCTGATGGTCATAGGGGCTGGGAGGTTTACACATGGGCTCCTGTTAGTCATTGTTTCTGAGTTTCTCCTGAGTTGGGAGGTATACATTCATTTCCCAAAACATCTCACCTACTCCACACTTAGAAAGAATATTTTCTGTTACCAGATCAAGTTCTCAGCAAAGCAAAGCAAAATAAAATAAAAAACCATAGGTCCTGGAAGTCAGATATTTTGGTTCTGAGTTATGTAAGTTCAACTTTATTTGATGGAATGCTGAAGAAGAATCTGTAAAAGAAAAAAAAATTTAAAATATAAAATAACATGCACAAAATTCGATTTGCTTTCAGTATTTTATTCATTTAAAAAGATCTTGACTGCCTAAGGATTATACTGAAAGGGTGTTCTCAGAATTTTCTATTCCAAGTATACATATCACCATTTGGATTTTAGTTGGGAATGACATTTGCTAAAATCATCTTTTATTAATAGGACACTATCCAATTTCTCAAAAAATATATTATCAGCTATGAATGAGAGAGAAGCTCCAAGTATAAGCTCACATTTAAATAGTCTGATGGATGTTAATCCTAGGTTAAAATGGTGCTCCATGCTATAAGAGATACAAATGCCTGGTAACTTGCTTCCAGGCACATTTTCTATTCTTAAAATTATCTTATCTATCTATGGTGGCTGCTGGGGCTTCAGTGACTCAAATGCCTAAGGGAAGGAGGAAGGTTAGAAGAAGAGAGACTGTGAATTTTTTCTAGCTGCAAGGGAAGCTTGCAAAGGATCTTTATTCTATGTGTTCACATGACCATTTAAAATGAAAGCTTCACTCCTGAAGAAGATATTGAGAAAGAGATATTTGGAAAACTGTTATTCTCTCCCCAACAAGTCCAAAAAATATGCAATGTGAATTTTTTTTAAAAATCTACTATGTAAATAAATTCTAACAGAAAGTTTTAACAAAAGAATCATTATTAGATTAAGAGATAATCAGAGCTTTCCTTAGACTCCTACTTCCATCATAATATTTTCAACTTAAAAATTTGCTAAATCAAAATATAGTATACAAATAATCTATTTCAGAAGTGTGTGTGTGTGTGTGTATGGTGTATGCATGATTATTAATGTGTATATATTATATTGGGATCCTATAGGGACTCCTTTCTTTTTGATACCATCCATATTACATTTATATGTATATATATTTATATTTATTTCATATAATTTTAACCTATGTGAAGAGATGACCTAAATAAGTAGAAACACTTAGGGAAAAACTCTCAAACATGAATTTATCTTTCTAGGTCCAATTCAAACCATTTATTTGACTCCTGAATGTGAGGGACAAATCATAATGATATAACAAGCATTTTTTTTAAGATTTATTTTATTTATTTTTAAGCATTTTTAAAAGATTTATTTATTGCTTTGGAAGTCAGAGTTACAGAGAGAGAGGAGAGGCAGAGAGAGAGGTCTTCCATCTGCTGTTCACTCCCCAGTTGGCTGCAATGGCTGGAGCTGAGCTCCTCTGAAGCCAGGAGCCAAGAGTTTCTTCCAGGTCTTCCATGCAGATGCAGGGGCCCAAATATTTGGGCTATCCTTTACTGCTTTCCTAGGCCACAGCAGAGAACTGGATTGGAAGTTGAGCAGTCAGGACTTGAACCGGTGCCCACATGGGATGCGGTGGCTTTACCTGCTATGCCACAATGCTGGTCCCATGACAAGAATTTTTTAAAAAATTTATTTATTTTGAAAGTCAGAGTTACATAGTGAGAGGGAGATTTTCCATCTGCTGGTTCACTCCCAAGATGGCTACAATGACCGGCACTGGGCCAGATCAAAGTCAGGAGCCAGGAGCTTCATTTGGGTCTCCCATGTAAGGGGCCCAAACACTTCTGCCTCTCCCAGGCCATCAGCAGGGAGCTGGATCAGAAGTGGAGCACCAGGATATGAACTGGCACCCATATGGGATGCCAGAGTTGCAGGCATTGCCTTTACCCACTATACTACAGTGCTATCCCCTCTAACAAGGGTTTTTAAGTCCCATAATTACCAAAAAAATATAAACAGTCCTTCAGAAAAATCAAATGAAAGAGTTTTCAAAGAGATAAGAAAGACATTTTCTTTATTTTTTTTTTAAGATTTATTTAGTTATTTGAAAGGGAGAGTTTCACAGAGAGAGAAGGAGAGGCAGAAAGAGGTCTTCCACCTTATGGTTCACTCCCCAATTGGCCACAATGGCCGGAGGTGCACCAATCTGAAGCCAAGAGCCAGTTGCTTCTTCTGGGTCTCCCACATGGGTGCAAGGACTTGGGCCATCTTCTACTTTCCCAGGCCATAGCAGAGAGCTGGATCTCAAGTGGAGCAGCTGGGTCTCGAACCGGCACTCATATTGGATGCCGGCGCTTCAGGCCAGAGCGTTAACCCACTGAGCCACAGCGCCGGCCCCAAGAAAAACATTTTCATGGTAGACTTTCCTATCACCATAAGAAAAAAAAAAAAAAGGAAAAATAGACCATTGGCACTGTAATTGCTCGTAATTTCAGAGATGAATTTCATGGTCAAAAATAAAACCATAGACCTCTTGACAAGTAGAAGGGGAGAAAACAAAACAAAAAAAATGTGATTCTCTTTGGATGATTGTGATGGATAATCAGAGACACAGCTTTATCGGATTGAATGGTCTCATCTTTCTGGAGACCAGAAATGGAATCCATCTGGACATCTGCTAAAGGATAACAGATGGAGCTACACCACACAACATGAAGCAGTTGTCTCTATCATAATCCACCAGTGGTGGAAATTGCAAGAGTGATATTACTGTAGACTTGAAAAATCATTTTTCTCCTACAGTTTAGCTCCAGATTTGTTTTGACTTTGGAGAGAAAGTTTCTTAGCTATCCTCAGTACTTTTTTATAAATTTGAAAAACAAGGACCAGCTAGTATAACTTTGTATGTAGAAAACTTCTGAGGAAATTCACTCAAGGCACATTTGTAGGCACCTTGAAAATAAATCTATGTTAATGAGTTGCACCAATAATATTTAGACAAATTGATTGTCTAAGTTATATAACATAATAGTTACCAAATGGTAAAAACTTGACTTCACCTATTTGCAACTGTCTTCAGTCTCAAACTTTAACCTCACAGACCCTAGATTTATATTTAGAGCAGTTGTGAGGACCTACTTTTTATTTTTCCTTCGCTGTTTCTCTTGTTCTCTGCCTTTATCTTCATTACTGTTAATATTAGTGACATTGTTCTTCTGTGTGCTGGACATCCATCTCCATCACGTATTATAAACATACTGAATAGATCAACATACTATCATTTTTTTCCTAGGTCTCCAAATTCATTCTCCCAAATCTTACAAAAGAAAGTCCTTATCAACTCTCTTTCTCATTCCTCCAAAAAGCTTATTTTCAATTCAAGCCCATGCTCACTTCACCAAGACCCTTAACCTTTCTTTTCAAACTTCCTTTCCATGCTGACTGGAAGGACCATATTAAAGTTTATTCATTTGTTCAACAACATAATAAAAATTCATGTGAAGTCAGGTTACGTCCCTAAATTTCAACTGCAGAAAGACATGGATAATGCCATGAAAACAGTCACTGTTAGATGATCACACAGCTATACAAAGATGGAAGCTTGGTGCAAACAGAGATTGGCTTTTCTCATTAAGCCTCTCTTCAGTGTCTCCAGAGTCCATCTCAGATGAGTGTGAGGTACTTTGTCCCATCCACTTATTTCTCCCTAGCTTTCTCCATGAGTTTATCCCTCTGAAACACTCACCACCTGAGTCTCATTTTTTCCATCACTAGATTTTCTCTGGCCCTCACATACAGATGAAAAGTTTGTATAGACCATTCAGACACTATAAAGCATCTTGAGATGGTATCAGTCCTCTAGTTCCCACCCAGAAAAATGCCTCCCAAGTTCAGCAAAATGTTTTCCTGTTAATATAGATCAGTTCTTAAAGTATGAAATATGGATAATTATATGCTGAAGAAATATTTCTTCCAAGGAATGGAAACACCTTAAAAAAACATTAGAGGGCCGGTGCTGTGGCTCAATAGGCTAATCCTCTGCCTGCGGCGCCGGCACACCGGGTTCTAGTCCCGCTTGCTCCTCTTCCAGTCCAGCTCTCTGCTCTGGCCCGGGAGTGCAGTGGAGGATGGCCCAAGTCATTGGGCCCTGCACCCCATGGGAGACCAGGAGAAGCACCTGGCTCCTGGCTTCGGATCAGCACAGTGCGCCGGCCGCAGCCACCATTGGAGGGTGAACCAATGGTAAAGGAAGACCGTTCCCTCTGTCTCTCTCTCTCACTGTCCACTCTGTTAAAAAGAAAGAAAGAAAGAAAGAAAGAAAGAAAGAAAGAAAGAAAGAAAGAAAGAAAGAAAGAAGAGAGAGAGAGAGAGAGAGAGAGAGAGAGAGAGAAAGAAAGAAAGAAAGAAAGAAAGAAAGAAAGAAAGAAAGAAAGAAAGAAAGAAAACATTAGAGACAGGTATAAAAATGACCATATGCTTCACATCCTAAATGCTCAAAGTCTTCTAATATGTTGTTTCCCTCTCTCTACCATTAGATAATCTGCTTTGTCACATTGCTGGAGAAGTTCAGGGAAGCAAGCACACTGGCACTGCAAGTTTCTCTCCTGTAGCCTTACTAACGTTAGGGCAAAATGGCAGCACTCTTGCAGAATTCCCTCTTATATGTCCTTTTGCTTCCCCAGAAGTTGTGTTCCTTTTCCTCCCCAAAACAGAACTATTCTTACAGTGACAATTATGAAATTAGTAAGCATGCACAAATTAGTGTATCTCCCCTTTCATTCTTTCAAAAAATTGGGCAGGTAATGGGTACAAATTCCTATGCCAGGAATAAGAAAGAGAAGAGTGATTCCCCCGCAAAAAATGAAGTCCTTGGCATCAAGGAGAATACACTGCAAACAACAAGACTAACTTTAATTAAAAAATCATGAAACAAATATAAAAATTACAATGGTGAAAAGTGAAGTCTAGTCACATAGTTGTACAACAGCCTGTAATGGAGACATTTAGCCTAATGAAGGATAACTAGGAGCTCTTCTGGGAAAGTGACACTGAAAATGAGAGCTGAAAAGGGTAGGCAGACACTTGGGAAGGGGTCAGATGTGGGGAAGATTGCAGAGAATGAGAGAAGGATTTCTCTAGAAACACACGCATCCTGAGGTACAGGGGAGAAGGAAATTTAGAGGAATTGAATTAAAAGGGTCCTGGATTGCTGGAACATTAACAAAAAAGAGGAGTGTGGGTTATGATGAGAGTGGAATTGTGGTATGTGGGAGGGAATGCTTCCAGATTATGGAAAATACGGGAAAAAAATGGTTAAGGAGCGTTGGATGTGATATAAGAGAGATGGAAGAGATTTAAGTAGGTGTGGGATGTAAAAAATTAGTCTTGGCTTTGAGACATTCATTTGGAGATTCTGATTAAGAATGGGTTGGAGGAGGCTCATGCAAAAGGCCAGATGGGAGGTGAGGCAGCCTGGCTTAGGGTTGTGCAAATGGAGGTGTAGAGAAATAGATTGAAGAGATACTTGGAAAGTAACTCTACGGAACTTAGTGAGAATTTGAAATTAAGATGAAAGGAAGAGGGAATTATCAAAGGCAGTTTTAGAGTTTCTATCTTGTAGAATTGAGTAGATGGTGGTTTAACAGGATGTAGTTTACAAAGAAGATGCAGTACATGTTGGTGGATTCTATTTTTTTCCTCTTTTGTGGAGAAATTTGGTTTTGCTTTCTGTGTTAGACTCAGTTTTACTAGAGCACACCTTGAGACCTAGAATTTGAGTGTAAGTCACTGTTTTGGGAAAGTAAATGTTGAAAACAAGTAGGGACTAGAAAAGACAAGGAAGCAAAAAAATTGAACACCTGCTGATGGACAGGTTGCCACTGTAGGAAGCTGGAGCTATCCTACCGGGGTCCTCCAGGAGATGGGGTGGTCTATGCCTTTGAGTTGTCTCACCTGGAGGATGATGAATAGGACATATTTACATGTCAGTTCATAACCATCATTGTTTGAAGGACTCCTCTAGGAACTAACTTGCGGCATTTCTTACATTGTCTGTGCCCTATCCAAGGATGCTCAGAAAGCCAGGGCGTCAGAGGCTTTCTTGAAATGACCTCAGAGTACTTTGGGAAGAGGAATGCTCAAGGGACATTCCTGAGCAATGTGGATGGTGTATGTTGTCCTCTAATTGTCTCCAATATTTTCAATTTCTCTACATTTATGAACTCTACATGGGTATATTTGTTCTTTTCAGGTCCTACTTCAATTTTTCTTGCCACATTTCAAATAACTCATTAGTTCACAAATTCTTTGATCTTCAACTCATATGTAACATTCTGTTCACTCTGCATCCATAAGTTCTTATCTGTGTTATAATGTGATAAAATATATTGTGAAAGCATGAATGATTCTATTCCAGTTTTGATGAGAAGTTAAGGAGATATTCATAACCAAGCATGCACAATGTAATTCATGATGAAATAGCATTCGAAATACTGTTGACTTAAAATTATTCAAATGTAGCTGTCAGTGCTTTGGTCTTAAACTTCAGGAAAGAGAGCAAGAAAGGTGCCTTAGGAGCCTAAATCCAAAATTACCACTTATTTTTATTAGTGGCTTCTATGATGGGATAGAGAGAAAATTTTACAGCATTTACTAGTATTGCCAAATTATTAACAACTGCTATCACTTTGGAAAGCTGAAATATAATACCTAATATGCCATTGGACATAGATTAGATGCTCCATTTTAATTTGGTATTTGGTTGACTAAAACTTAGTACACTGCAATCTTTCCAGACATCTATTATAGATCCATGGCAATTCTTTATGCTTTCTTGGGTTCCATCCTCATCTACTCCTTCTGTGAAGGTGGACTAATGCCTATGTCTATTATCATCAAAGATCTGATACTAGCTCCCTCTATTTGTACTTACTCTGCCAGGGTAATCTCTATATTAATGGGTTACCATGATTCTTTCTCTCCATCTCCCTCCATAAACTGTTTTCTCCTACCCTTCTCCTCCATGTTAAACTTCTTTTATTTTCTTTTTTAAATGTCTTATTTATTTGAAATGGAGAATGGAAGGGAGGGAGAGAGGGAGACAGAGAGATTGAGAAATCTCCCATCTGCTGATTCACTCCTCAAATGCCAACTGCAGCTAGGACCTGGGAAGTCAATCCAGGTCTACAACATGGATGGCAGGGACCTAACTACCTGAGCCATCACCTGCTGCTTCCCACAGCACACCTTAGCAGGAAGACGGAATCAGGAGCAAAGCAGGGAATTCTACTCAGGCATTCTGATAATGGGATGTGGGTGTCCCAAGAGGTGTCTTAACCACTGTACCACACATGCCCCTCCCAGCTCATCTTAAGATTTTACTAACCATGTCTTTATTCCCCAAGCTGGAAACCTGCTCAAGCATCCCCAAGATAAAAATTCATCTGTCTAGGCCAGCACTGTGGAACAGTAGGTAAAGCCTACTCTCTGCATCCCAAATGGGCACTGTTTCAAAACCGGGCTGCTCCACTTCTGATCCAACTCCCTGATAGTGCACCTGGAAAAGCCACTGAAGATGGCTCAAATGCTTAGCCCCTTGCTCCCACATGGGAGACCTGGAAGAAGCTCCAGAGCCCTGGCTTTGGCCTGACCCAGCCATTGCAGCCATTGGGGAGTGACTCAATGGACACAAGATATTTCTTTCTCTCTTTCTCTGTCTCTCCCCCTCTCTCTGTAACTCTGCCTTTCAAATAAATAAATAAATATTTTTTTTAAAAAAGTAAAAAAGAAAAATTCATCTGTCCTCTGTCAAACTTCTCCCCTGAGTCATTAACTGTCGCTCTGGAGAAAAGTAACCACAAGCCACACCTCCACTTCATCTTCACCATTTCATGGTTAATCCTTCTTGCCAGAGACATTCTTCATGGAAGAATTCTGGCTTACTTTTTATAGCCAACTGGTGATACAGCTCCACTCCCTTTATAGGTGAGGACCAGTTAGTTTTCTACTTAAGGAGTGTTAGTCATCATTTTATAACTCACTTCTCCCCTCCCCAGTACTTTTTAAAACTCTCCATTGCTTTCTTCATTTTGCTCATTCAGAGCCCTTCATCTTCAACTCCAATACATTTAAAGTTTCTCTCAAAGGTTCATTCTATCCTTTACCCTTTTCAGGGATTTGTCTGCTCTGAAAGGCTCCACTGGGACCCCATATTACTTAAGTTCAAAGGCTCAGTCACCTGTGAGCCCAACTTTTCCTTGCCTTTCTCTTACCTCCCTCTCTTAGTGCAACTTAAATTTTCTTCCAAATTAGATGACATGCTCTTATCTAGCATTCCCTGCTCTTCGTCCATCATTTGCTTACACAGGTTCCACTGCCTACGGGTGCTTTCCTTCCCCTCCTCCAATATCCACTTGCCCAATTCTGTGCCTGCAGGAAAGTCCAGTAGAATAGATACCTCCACCATAAAATCTGCCCAGATGTCTTCGAGGCAGAAGGCATTTACCCACATGCTATATTATCTGAACTTCCTCTATAGTATTCATTTAGCTTTTCTTATATATGAGTCATGTGATTGTGTGGTGTCTTCATACCCTCCAGACTGTCACAGCTCCTTCAAGTGATCTCAGATCCACTAAGGTGGAGATGGTAAAACGTGTGCAGTACACTAAGGGATTCATTTCTGGAGTCTGCCAGTACACCTGCCTCGTCCATGCTCTTGTTCTCCCAGCCTGGAGCTCAGGCTCTCTATTGGTTCTGACTCTCCACTTTTGTGCTTCATATGGACATCATTCTCTACTTTGTTTGACTGGGATTTATGTTACTCATCATAGTAATTAGCTAAGTATACCCCAAACTCCACCCCAAGATTTTCAAACTTTCTGGCTTCCAAATCAGGATAGGGTGACCAGAAGATAAAGACACTGGAATCTTCTTGAAGCTGGGTATTAAATCATGTACATTGTTACTTTGCTCAATACACTTAATATCAATCCTTTAAATATAGTGAATGTTCAATAATAGCATTTTTTTTCAGCTTTCAGTACTTTTTTTATTTATTTATTTTTTTTTTGACAGGCAGAGTGGACAGTGAGAGAGAGAGACAGAGAGAAAGGTCTTCCTTTGCCATTGGTTCACCCTCCAATGGCCGCTGCGGCCGGCGCACCGCGCTGATCCGAAGCCAGGAGCCAGGTACTTCTCCTGGTCTCCCATGGGGTGCAGGGCCCAAGCACTTGGGCCATCCTCCACTGCACTTCCCTGGCCACAGCAGAGAGCTGGCCTGGAAGAGGGGCAACCGGGACAGAATCCGGCGCCCTGACTGGGACTAGAACCCGGTGTGCCGGCGTCGCAAGGCGGAGGATTAGCCTAGTGAGCCGTGGCGCCGGCCCAATAATAGCATTTTAGTTCATGTATTTATTTCATTGCATAATACATTCTGAAAAATGAGATTAAGGATAGAGAGTTTTGAAGGGCATAACAGAAAGAAAATTTACATTCTTTAGGGGGCTATCTGAGAAAACAACTGCTGTATAGGAACAACTAAGGAAACTTGACACCATAGAATTTAGTGATTAGGTTCAAATGTTTTGAGTTCAGATTCTGATTTATCTACTGATGATCTAGAATTGAAACTCCCTATGCTTCATTTCTTCAAATGTGTGCATAGTACTATATGTAAGGTTGATATGGAGGGTAAATGACACAATATCTATAATAAATAGAGGTGTACAAATTAATATAGTGCCTTATATATATAACTACTCAACAACCATCGAAGAGAGAAGGATATTGAAAGAAAGATCCAAGGCAATACAAGAAAAAAATGTTTCCTTCTTTACTATTTTATCTGACAATGGACTCAATGCAGGGTCTCCCTTAATAGCCATAATAATGGTGAGTATTATATAAAATAGATAAACCACTTTGTTACTTAAGAAACTAGGCTCTTTTCATGTATGTTCCCTGTCTAGGTCCTTGAATTTGCTCATTCAGCCAATGGATGGAAAAAGTAGGGTGACTATCAGGAGTACCTGTCTACTTTGGCATCAAGACTAGAAGTGGCGGGGCCAGTGCTGTGGCACAGCAGGTTAAACCTCTGCCTGTCCCACAGGAGGGCAAGAAAAAAATAGGATAGTTGGATCTACCTAAAACAAAGGGTTCTGATCACAAAGCTGAGAGTTTACCACAATGACTAGTATTTACATGAACGAACCAAAGCACTATGTGCTTTTTCTCACTCAACATTCTTGGACAGAGCTGCCCCAAAATAATCTCCAGTGATTTTCAATCTATAGTGCCCAAGAATTTTAGAGACAGCATTTTGTCCTGAATTGATGAAGAGATTCAGTTATAATTTTAACTATATATATATATATATATAAATACTAGTATGTTTAAAGTTAAATTCTAAATTCAAATTTATGGCTGTAGTGGCTTGTGTTTTGAATCATGACATCAAGAAACCATTTATTTTAAGTAGTAATTTTTTGTACATAGATTAATAATACACATAGCATTTATCATGGCCCAGATGTGCTTATAGGTATTAAGGAATAACATCTTACTTCATTTTCACAATTACCTTGTGAAGTAGCCATTTTATTTTACTTTATTTTAAAAAAATTTATTTTTCTCTTGTAATTTATTTGAAAATAAGACAGAGAGAGAATGAGACATAGACAAAGGGAGACTTTCCATCTGTTGTTTTACTCCCCAAATGCCCATAACACTTGGGATGGGCCAGGCTGGTTTAGGAGCTTGAAACTCAATCTGGGTCTCCCATGTGGGTGGTAGGGACCCAAGTAATTGAGCTATCACCTGCTGTCTCCCAGGGTCTGCATTAGCAGGAGGCTGGGATCAAGAGCACAGGCACTCCAGTATGAGATGTGACCATCCCAAGTGGCATCTTAACTGCTGTGCCAAATATCCACTCCTATTATTTTCATTTTAAAGATGAGAAAGCATCCCTCAAAGATATTAGCCAATTTTCTCAAAGTCACACAATTACCCACAGGTAGTATCTCTGGCAATCTTTTGCCAGAGTCTGTGCACTTAACCAGTTCAAATAGTAGCTCTGTCCTCTACCACCACATTTAAAATCATCTGAACAAATCAGAGAGTATGGGTTCATTGGAGGAATGCACATGTCTTTCGCTTTTTTTGAAATCTCTTATGAAGTTATACAGTAGAACCCCTTTATTTTCAGTTTAACTTTCCACTGTTTTAACTATCCACAATCAACCACATTCAATTATACTCATGGAAAATTCCAGAAACAAACAATTCATAAATTATCAATTGTGTACTGCTGTGAGTTTCAGTAGGAAATCTCATACCATTCTGCTCTGTCTAGCCTGGGACATGAATCATTCCTTCGTCTAGCATATTTACACTGTATATACTACCCATCCGTTAGTCACTTAGTAACTCAGTTATCAGTTCCGCTGACACAATATTGCAGTGCTTGTGTTCAAGTACCCTTATTTTACTAATTGTTCTGAAGACCAAAACTGATGATGTTGGAAATTTGGGTATTCCAAAGAGAAACTATAGACTGCTTCCTTTAGGTGAACACATGAAAGTTTCCTACTCAATGAGAAAAAAGAGCACATGAGGAAGTTGTTCAGATTTGCAGTAGAATAAGTTATTTTGAAAGAGAGATCACATTCATATAATTTTTACAATAGTATATTGTTATAATTATTCTGTTATTTTAAGTTTATAATTTCTTGCCATGCCTAATTAATAAATTAAACTTTAATATAAATATGAAAACACTTGGTGTAAACGGGATTTGGTGTTATCTGCACTGTCAGACATCCTTTGGGAGTCTTGGAACATATTTCCTGTGGATAAGAAGTGACTACTGTATTTGAGTTAAAAATGTGTTAGGTAAAGTATTCTGATAAAAATAAAATGCAAACTCCATTTGGACTAGTAAAAACATCGTGCCATTCATATGGGACACTCTATGAAAAACATACTTAGCTTTCCCTTTATTCTTGGTAAACAAATTAACATCTGTTATCCCAAATAGGCAAGGTTAGCCAGCCATGACGCTTCTCAACAAATACGTTCTGGAAGATTTTAAGAATGTATTTATTTTTGGAGGCTTCAGAGAACTGGAAATAAGCTGCTGGCAACTGTTAACAAGGCCCCTGTTTTCTTCTATCCACTGCCATTAAAAGATTCTCTTTCAAAGAATCATTCTGATGACTACAGAAAAAAATTAAAATATGGATAAATACAGGCATTCAGCCTGATGTGACTGCCGCCTTCCCAGCTGTAATCACCGTCCTGACTTCTAGGTGACTCTGGCCATCATCCCAAGCCCCATGGGATAAGACAACTCACTAAGATAATTTGCTCAGAGTGTCCTGGGGTGTCTATTTTTGACACCTGAAACTTGTCTTATGTCTGAAATGTTAACATCTTCTGAGAAAATTCAGATACATTGTGCTTGGCCATGGGCCAGTTAGACAACCCTCTTTTCCTGCCCCATGGCTGAGGTATCTTCTTATCGTGCAACTATCCAAGACACCCTTCTGTCCATAGGTGCCTAAAATAATCCACTCTGTGTAACATTGGCTCTGCTTACCTCTCTCTTTGAATTTTTGGTATCTTCTGCTTTTGGCAGTCAGTTCTAGCATACTTTTCAGAAACAACAAGTAAGGAGAAATAGAAACAGTAAGAACAGATACATCATATTTTATTTTTCTAGAGAAATAAATGATTGAATAATTCCATTATTTGTTTTATCCAATACTAGGCATGGTCATTGGGAGAGAAACACTGAGTCCTTAAGCAAAGTAGTCCTTCTCTCCATCCACTACGCTAAGAAGGTATAACAATTACATCATGAAACAGCTGATGGGGTTGTAGGACAGGAATGTCTGCATCTTTTTCACTGAGTGTGGTCTTGTGCCCAGTGGAAGTCTGAATGTATTTACTATGGTCACAGAGTGAAAATGAGCCCTGAGTTAAAAGAAAAGGTTGACCTTACCAGGACCTAGGCCTGCTTTTCTCCAGATATACTTTTGTCTCCCCTAAACCCCTTTTTTGTTCTGATTCCTACAGACTGGATACCCCAGGGTGATTCAGCCAGCCTGTGGTGAGATTTCATTGGTGAAGGCACTGATAGTAGTTGGATAAAGCGATAAAGGGTTTTTCTCTCCCTCTTTCTACCTTGAGTGGGTTGTGTCTCGGTTGGTGGTCCTAAGAGGCTCCATATCATTGTTGCCATGGTGGCTCAGCCTCTATTGTAACCCCTGTCCCTTGGTTTCCAGTAACTCAACTCCCTTCCTCTCTCACTACAGTCCAGAGCTGGCAGCAGCTCCCTGCTGTGGCTATTCTTAAGGTTGTTTCAGATTCCTCTGTGTGTCTTCCTAGTATTCCATTATCTTTGTAATCAGCACCCACCCACCCCACTCCCAATCACTACCACCAAAATCCCCAACTGAATTTTATCCACCATTTTAATTTGCAATATCACATCGAGAAGTATATCCTACAATGATATATGCCAATGTTCTCTGAAGTGACATATATCTGTCAAAGCTTATTCTTTGCAAAATTATAATAGCAAGAAATCGAAATAGCACAATGTTAAGTAATGGAAAACCCATATAATGGAATGTTATTTAGACATTAATAATAAAGTGGAAGTTTATGCTTTTGAAATGGAAAAATGCTCAAGATATATTATTCAATGACAAAAACAAGCTGTCAAATCTTACATATTTTAGATTACTATATGTAATAAGTGAATTTATATATATGCATTACACATATATGCTTGTTGTGAGACAATATTTGAAAATGATACATTTGAAATGGAAGGAAAGATGGATGAGTGGGAGATGAGGAGTGAGAAGGAGACCTTTTGGCATTGTCCACTTTTTCTACCTTTTGTGCATATAGTAGCATTCCCAAATTATGTGATCTATAAAGATAAAAATGGTTACTATGATCAAATATAGAAGTATATATAAGGTGCATTGAACAGTTAGACAAAACAATCACAAAAAGCCTGAGCCCTCAAAGCAAGCTCACTGGATTTGAAACCTGGCTCTATCCTTTGTGAACTATAGGTCTCTTGTTAAGATCCTTACCCATTGTAAGCCTCATTTTCCTCTCCTATGCAATGGGGATCATGACAACACCTGCCCCTTAGTGCTGTGCTGTGAGGTGATCTATGAGTAAGGCTCAGTACAAGCACAGCTTGCTGTTAGTCCCCTGTCAGTTTGGGCTGTTATTAGAATTAGTCCTTACTTTCATTCTTACAATTAAAGGAGCAGGTTTCTTTATCCAAGGCTAGGATGAGTGTTTGAGGCAGCATAGTGGAGCCATCTAGGGGGAAAATTTAAGAGAACGATTTCTCTCTATTCATCACAATGTACACTTAACCCAGAGATTAAAGCATTTTCTCCTTAAAGGGAAATGATTCCAATCACAAGGGTATTGCATGGAAATTGCTTTCCAGCCCAGGCATGTTGCTTTACTATTAGCACCTATTTGCAATATCAATTTGCTGCTCTATCCCGAGGCACGGAAGTGATGCTCATGAGGGTAAAACAGGTTGGATTGAGGGATTGGGGCTGGTGCTTGTATTTGGATTCTGAAGTCAGCAATTAGAAGGAATAGATTCTGGGACTGGCATCATGGTGCAGCAGACTAAGCCACCACTTGTGACACCAGCATCCCTTTTGAGTACCAGTGTGAATCCTGACTGTTTCACTTCCCACCCAGCTCCCTGCAAATGCACCTGGAAAAACAGCAGCAAATGATCCAAGTACTTGGGTCCCTTCACCCACTTGGGAGACCCGGATGAAGCTCCTGGCTCCTGGTTTCAGCTTGGCCCAGCCCTGGCTGTTGTGATTCTTTGGGGAGTGAACCAGGAGATGGAAGCTCACTCCCTCTGTGTAATTCTTTCAAATAAATAAATAACTCTTTTTATTAAAAAAAAAAAAAGAAGAAATAGACTCTAGCAACACTTTCAGACAGTGATAGTGTGGGCTGGGAACTCATTCATTTTTTCTATCAAAAGGAGAATTACAGGCAAACTGACATTTACATCAAAGAAACTCTATATTTTTGGTCACAGTGGGACCAGCAGATTGCCTGCTAGGCTAGAGATCTGCACTGGTAACATTACAAAGTACAAGAAATTATTTCTTCAGCCTCTAAAGGAATATCTTTCTCACTGTGCTGACAGAAAATAAAGACGTGTGCATATACTTCATGGGTAGTACAAAACTGCGTGGACTACTCCTAATTCCAGGATGACACCAGGGGAAAAAAGCGGGACTATAAAAGAGGCTGAGCACATAAAAGATCAGATGAATCATTTTTAAGATATGAAGCAAGCCCACACTTATTTGGAAAAAATACTTTAGAT